>NC_091948.1:26345294-26645294 GCF_041260155.1 Ptychodera flava | reverse complement strand
AATAAATGAGGTACAAGATGTGACATCTTAAGGTCTAATATCCTATCAAAATTGAAGGGTATAGAACTTGTGGTTACGAGTTATGCATATAAATGTATAATCAAGGTCAAAGGTCATCAAGGTCATGTGACATTTTGAAAAAAAAAACGGTATTGCTAATAAATCCCTATATGCCAAAATTCAGACCTCGAGCTCTATTGGCTTGCCAAGAATTCGATATGCACATAATTAATGAGGTCATAAGGTGTCCCCTCATACCATACATGAAGGGTGTACCACTTGTGGTTACTGAGTTACATGTATGGACAATATCAAAAATCAGACCTCTAGCTCTATTGGCTCGCTCAAAATTAGATATGTGCATAATTAATGAGGTACAATATGTGGCGTCATAAGGTGTCCAATCATACCAAATATGAAGGGTGTAGCACTTGTGGTTACCGAGTTATGGACAAATATATATATTTGAGGTCAAAGGTCATTGAGGTCACGTCACATTTTGTCAAAAAAATTGTTTTGCTAAGTTATCCTTATATACCAAAAATCAGACCTCTAGCTCTATTGGCTCACTCATAATTAGATATGTGCATAATTAATGAGGTACAATATGTGGCGTCATAAGGTGTCCCATTATACCCAATATGAAAGGTTTCCCACTTGTGGTAATACTGAGTTGTGGACAAATATGTATATTAGAGGTCAAAGGTCACCAAGGTCACATGACATTTTGTCAAAGTGTCTGAGATATCTGCGTGAACGGATGGACTCACGGATGGACTCACAGACGAACATGTCCCAATCTATAAGCCCCCTGCACTTTATTTGTGGGGACTAAAAACTGTGTCACTGCATCCTTTTTGCAATATGAATACGATGAGAAACTAAATTTTTATTGTTCTTGGCCTTATACATGGGAGTCTATGGAGAGCTGCCTTATAAATGGGAGTCTATGGAGATGTAAACTAAAAAGTCCTCGAACACGGCCAAATTTGATCGCATTGTGAAACAAATTGACGTGCATCTGTATGAGGTAGGGTAATATTCTTTTGCAAAGTTTGAAAGAAATTGACCTGGGCATCTCTGAGATATCTGCCTGAACGGACGGACGGACGGACGGACAGATGCACTAACGCATGCACACACGCACGAACATGACCAAACCTATAAGTCCCCCCCTGGACGGTGTCCTTGGGGACTAAAAAAACATTCATAAACGTAACACCGAAAATTTCTACTGGAATTTTTTATCTTTAATGATACATTATTCTGCCAGTTTTTACAAAATAGTTTTGAAAATTGACTAATTGGTAAATACTGCTGACAATGACATGTAATGAGCTACAATATGAAATCATCTGGGTTGGATATTTTGATCACGTTTCTGCGACATCATAAAAGAGATTATAGATAAGTCATCCTCTCGGGTTTTGTGGTCAAGGAAATGTTTTCCACATGAAATCACAATATTTTGACCTTGTCTGTATTCATTGCATTGCCAATGCATCTTTCTCAACTTCCTTCCAAATGTTGACAGTTTCCGACACTGACTTTTTTACAATAGCAATTTATCTTTTACAGAAATCATATAAATTATTTTGAAACCCTGAGACGGCAGCCATATTCAAGGTTGTATGATAATCACTGTGTGTAAAAACCTTGAAAATTCAGGAGGTTATCGATCACCATAAAACTCTTCAATTTATTCATGACATGTGTTTGGGTCTGAACTTATGAGAAGCTGTGGAATATTTCCACTGATCAATCAAACTACTTGATGACATTTTTCACATCCAAGACAACAAAATTTTCAAAACAAATTTTCAAAAGCCAAACTGATAATTTAGAACAGCCCACATCAAACTTTCACAAAGATTGCTGGAGGTTTTTTAGTAATCAAACTGATATGATAATGGTACTTTGTATACCTATCTACCTTCTATCTGATCAAGATGAAATTTTCATTTTCATTGCCTTTGGCAGTATCTACTCATTGCAGATATTTAGTTACGTGTATTTTATAATATGCTCTCTCTCTCTCTCTCTCTCTCTCTCTCTCTCTCTCTCTCTCTCAGACTCTCTCTAACACACACATGTGTGCACGCACACGCACACACACACACACACACACACACACATACACACACAACAAATCTGACTAAATTGCAGATCATTTTAATCAAAGATGATATAACTGAGCCTCAAGTTCTACAAAAGAATGTTAGTAGGTTTTGTGTTGTCTTTAAAAATCAATATCATGAAAATGTTGTATGATGAACGAACCTGAACCGCAAGTCTGCTGGGATGCAAATACCACACCTAAACAACAACTGTACCAGATTATATTGCACGTACTCTGTCAATGTCAAGGTTAGCAGCTGCTTGACATTGAAACAGTTGGACAATTGTGGTGTCAGCTTCAAATTTCAATAGCACCTGCCACCACTGAATGATTTGACACTATGAATGCTCTTTTCTAAAAGCTACAAATACATTGATAAGTTTCCACATGTGGAAAACTAAAATTTCAATGGAAATCTGGTTATTTCTCTGTGTTATAATTGGCCATTTATCATATACATGAATGAGTCTGCAATGTCAACATTTTTCCCATTTTGTCTAACCCAGTATCGATGTAACCCTTTGAAAAAACTTGGTCATCGCCGCATGCTAATAATTTGTCATACATGTCAATGAGGAAAGAACAAAATTTAGCACGAAACAAGGGAGTGTTTGGTCCCATAGATCTAGCAGCGAACCCAACATGCATTATAATTTCCATGAACTTATCATTCACCAATCTTCAGTCTTGGGTAGCAAATCTCATTTCTTGAAAGACATACCATACATAAGACACTGGAAAATTAGATTCATCAATTGCTGCTCACTGAACTATTAAAAATATGATTATCTCAGATAGCATCACATACAAGACAGAAATCATTGTGGAGTTGAGACACAAGTCCTTCAAGATGTGCCTTTAATATAGTCTGACATACCAAAGAACATAAATAATTCACGGTAGATGCTTTCACCCATTCTTTGTCCTTGTCATTGCAATATGATAGCTGTCTAAATTTAATACTGGTTTCTGATTTTGATACTTTTATTCACAGTATATCCTGCCATTGAGCATTGGGTCTTGAATTCTGGAGCAGTTATAAATCATTAAAAGTGACACCTAGGGGTCAGGGATACTATACATAATGAAGTTTGAAGAAAAATCAGCAATGTAGGGGATACAGTTCTCTTTATATCCATTATGCTCCTGATCATGAAGACACACACACCAATACATCATCGTAAGATGCATAATATACTGGGGTGCATCATGCAAATATCATTACTGTATACTAGCAAGTTTGATAACTTTTTAAGGTATACAGCACTTTCTTCAAGATCAATACATGATAGCAATAAAAGAATACTAAATGAGGTGAGAAATTATTGTGAGAAGGGACATGTTTTGATATGTTCTGCTTCTACAGAAAAAATACATTTTCTTATTAATCCACCTACAGTATGTTGAAATAATCAGTATTATCACATGCACAAGCCAAGTTTGTCGTCTCCGAACAAAAAATACGGGATTTATTCTCTGGTCGTTCTACGTCACGACAACCCGCGTCTATGTCATCAATTTTGGTGCGTCGGACTTTTTTTTGTCGATCTTCGGTGTGCTCGTAAATATGTAAACAAACAACATGGCGGCCGATGTTTCTCTCACGATCAAAAGTAATGAAATCGATATTTTCACAGACTACGACATTACTAATCCGAACAATGTAAACACAAGAGTGTACCGCCTGTATATCCCGAGGGAATTACGTGAATAATTTGCGGAAACAACGAACTCGAAGCTGGTCGCGTATACCGTGGGTTCCGTACGTACGCATTGCAGGCAGGGTCAGGCGCGACGTTTACAGTGTTCGCGCCGTCGAGATTCAGTCGATATTTGTTCCCGAAAAATAGCGTATCTCGTCTGTGATAAATTTTTAGGACTATACTATCTTTGAAATAGAGTATAACTTTGCGGAAGGTAGCCTACGTGTAGACCGAGAGCTGTCATTTGCTCCACACACGAACGAACGTGAGCGTTAACGCACACTACCGACGACTGGAAATGATTGACAACTTGTGCACGGCGTACTGATATTTATTCCTAAAGTAGTTCAAAAGTTTAAACGCGGAATCGTCATGGAAAACTTATTTATTTTGCAAAAAATAACGAATTCTTGGCTTGTGCATGTGATAAGTATATTATTCCCTAATATTTTTCTTCGTTCAGCTCGGAAAATACTCGTGACGTAATGACCGTGTCACCACTCGTCTTCGACTCGTGGTGACACGGTCATTACGTCACTCGTATTTTCCTTCGCTGAACGAAGAAAAATATTAGGGAATAATATCTAATTATTAGCCTTGCACAAATAATGCATTGTGTACAATACAAAGTGTTATTGTTTACCGATTAAATTCTGGTTTTGACAGGAATTCAATTGCTAACAATAACATTGAACATTACAAACACACAGGCTGTCTTGTCAAGTTGGACCTGAGATAGTACGACATGATTTTGGGAGCTGGACAAGAAAACCCAAACTGTACAAAATGTTAGAATATTCTCAAAGTTATAGCTCATAGAGCTTTATTTCAAATGTGTATACCAAGTGCATTTGACATAAAGCTCTGATTAATCAGGTGTTCGATACCAATTAAAGAGGGATGAGTGACAAATACCCAACAGAGTGTAGTGAACTGAATTTTTTTCCAATACTCTTTGGTCTAGATATATGCCCAGAGTAACCTACAGAAAAACTTTTGTCTCATTTTGTGTACATGATCAAATCTAAACAGAATACTTGTTACATAACACTTTCAATTTCTAGATCATAGAAGTCTACCCAAGGGAATACTGTAACTGATTTTTTCCCCAATACTCTATATATAGTAGGATATACGCCCAGAGTAACCTGCGCTAATAGTTTGGTCAAACTTTGTATCAATTCATCAAACCTATTAAAACAAATTACTTGTTACATAACATTTTCAATCCAGATCATAGTCTACCTAATATTGGAATAACGTAAACTGAATTTCTTTTCAAACTTAATTTTTTTCTAATCAGCTGTATGGTCTGAACACATGCCCACAGTAACCTGCAGTAAAATGTTGGTCTAAATTTGTATGGCATAGACCTAAACCCAAGACCACTTACATAACACATTCAACCCTGATTTTAGAAGTCTTTATCTTTAGCCCAAATCATTGGACAAGACACCAAACATAGGAAAAATCCCTTAGTCCTGAAATGTCGAGGTTATCAGTTTCAAAATGTCAAATCTAATAATGAAGATAATTTCAGAAGATAGTTCAGCAACATTGCCACTAAGTAGAATTGTCAAAATTATACATATTTTCTTTACCGTCATGTCAAAGATTGACACCTGTTGAATAAAGGTTGCCATTAAAGATCAATTATCGATCTTGTCTACTCTTGTAATCTGAATCTATTGATGATCTTTGTACTTCTCAGAGCTTGTCACGTATTTCTCCTGAAATTGGCATTCCAAATCATCAGTATGTAACGTCGGCAGGAAGGAACTCAAGTTGAATTCTTGGCTGGCTTACGACTTTCAAAGGTTTAATATCTTGATCTCCTTTGTGATTAAAGGAGACAGCTATTTCAAGAGCTTGGGACCAGAATTGATTGTATCTGGCAATGGTTCTGCATGACATAACCAGTTGGAGAAACTAAATCAATGAAATTGTACCAATGTGGTGTAAACTATATCATCCGCCAGGTTTGACAGGAAAAGCTCGTACAGCTGAAGTTACTGAGTGACAGCCGTATCACTATTCCATATATTATTACACAGAATATACATCTTTGATTCCCATAGACCAACACGACATTATAATCCTTGGATCTTGATGGTCACAGCTATTCAATATTGCAAATAAGCATCAGCGATTTTGACTTCAATTAGTGCACGGTGACTTTTCAAATCCACGCAAATCCTCCTGTACTTGCAAATGGAGTTTGCATATTAATTAATTTGTGCAACATTCCAATAGCAAAACCTGACTTCTTACTCTAACTGCCGTGAAACATCAGAAAACATGAACACAAATCTTTCCAAAGAAAGGAACAATATTTTCATACTTTAAGAGGAATTTCATGCAGTTTACACACTCCTTCATAATATCAAATTTCTCTTTTTCCTCCAGAGATTCTGCTATGACTGTCCATTACAGTTTGGATAAATAGGGACCAATGGTTGAAAACTGTATGATCAATCAACACTGGTTGCATTTTGTTCACAAAAGATACACTGCTGTCAATTAAAAAACAACCCCAGCTCTCCTCTTGACAGACACTTCAACAAATTGCCTATGGAAATACAGAGAAACTGGAAGGTGAAAAAGCTGAAAGGGTTCAGCATGCAATGGGTGAAACGTCAACAATACATACACTCAATCCTCTGTCTGACTCTATTATGTACAATGAACATAGATCCTTGTACAGCCTCCAGCTATGGTCAATATTAGCTATTGACATACCAAAAGTTCTGTTGATCGACTGTACTGTCCTTAAAATTTTTCACCAGATATTTCTTGAACTTAACAACAACAAAAGGAAGGAGAGAAATTTCTGCAAAAATTTTTTTAAGTCAATTGTCGTGGGCACAGGAAACAGGTAAAGTGTGTCCATAACATTGTGGTGTATCCAGCATATTGGAGCATCATACTGGAATTTCAATTGGACAATTATGGGCACTGCACCACTGACTATACACATCAAGTAGCAACATGTTCAAACTGTTGACTGTCGTGTGCAGGCATTTCTGCAACACCCAACCAGTGTATACATACAATGCACACACAAAGGCATGGACCTCGCCATGGGCAATCTTTCTCCCTTTGCAGAAGTTAAATACCACTGCTAGATTTTCCTGGGGGCGGGTTTCCTTCAGTTTTGTAAACACGGCATACAAGCTGGTTTGAGGACACTGACTTGCCAATTAGTGTAATTGCCATGATGGAGGCTTATCTCAAAAAAGTTAACATCTTAGTCTTCACGCTACAAATATCCTTGTCAAAAGTGAACACGTCCAGGTACAATTCAGGCTAATGAAGTACAGCTACATTTGAGAATCCTTATTTTCAATAATATTAGGGACCGTCTCAGATTGTCGCAGAAGTTCAAAAAGCGAAATTTATTCGTTTAGGGGGGGAGGGGGTTTGACCTCCATTCAATTAGTGAACTTCACTTTCGCACTTTTATTTTCGTGTGTTTATTTTAAATTAAAGAAAAAGTGCACACTCGTGCCAACAAATTTGTAACTGTTTCCATGTCGTTTGTGCCCCAAACACAATTTACTGATATGAACATTGTATCCTAAACATTTCATTCATCAAATTATACAAAGACAAAAAGTATCATTTTTTTTTAAATGTGCTATTTATAAGCGTCTGCTCTAACCACTAGATGTCTTTATTCTCACTTGCTATGCACCTGGTCATAGTCGTTTCAATATGATTGAACATGCCTGGGCCCCCTTGTCAAAGTTTCTCGCTTATTTACCGCCCCTACCAAGTACAAATTGCGTGTTCATAAAGACAAAGAACAGCTCAAGAGATGCAAAAAGGGAAAGTAAAATAAAATGAAACTTTTATGCGGTAAAATGCCCTGTTAGTACTCAAATCTGATCGATTACTTTAATTGTAATGTGGCAAGGGGAATACCTGGTACGTCTTTAGTAGCTATAGCAAAATGCAACATTGTACTCTCAGGCGGACATGAACATTTCGCACTTTTGAAGTTTCGTTTAGGGGGAGGGGGGAGGGGGTTTTGATCTAAACGAAGAAATTTCGTTTCTTGAACTTCTGCGACAATCTGAGACGGTCCCTTAATGAAGTGTTGAAATACAACAGAGAAAACATTTATGACAAAAAGTTTCTTTTTATTGCAGTGAAAAATTATGAAAGACATCACTGCCGCACTTTTCAGCATTTTAAATATTACGTTTACAATATTTAACGACTAGCAAGTGATATTATTACTGTTCCTGAACCCTTTTCCTAGCTGCCAAGTTCATATTTCACCATCAGGTCAAGTTGGTTTATCTCTTTTACCATCATGGTTTGAGCCAATCTTTTTGTTTTCTATGATTAAGTTGGATCTCTAGAAGAGGAAAATGGGGCGAAAGGGTTAAAGGGAGGCAGTTGTCGGAACTGTGTGCATTCGACTTTCTTGTTTACAAACAATATATTTCATGCATTGTATCCAATATACATATGGATGCATCACTTCAACATAGCTCCAAAAAAACATGTAAATTTATGATATACATTGCTAACATCAATCCCCAACATACCCTAGATACAGTATTTACATCGGTCATTTTGGTCCCTGGCAACCTTTGAGCATAGTTTTGACGACCACCTCCCTTTAAAGTAAGTGCTGTATAGCATTGTCCCCCATGATGCATTTCACCAAATACTTAAACATTTGAAGGATCAAAAAACATAGACACTTATACACATGATTTTTACTGACTTTTGTCTGTTATGACATACCTGTACCATGCTAGAAGGTAGAAATATGTGTAGGCCCTGGTTGGATATATGTATAGCCTGGCAGGAAATGGGTTAAAAACACTGAGGCCATGAAATACAAGAAACGTCTTTTGATGCAGATTCAATTAAAAGGATAAAACTCTGACTGACAAATAATTATTCCGGCATTTATGGTACTGGTATATATACACATATTAGCAAATTACTTTTTCTTATCATTGAAAATGTTGCAGATGATAAAATCTTATATGAGTCACTGGCATTAGAAATCAAAAAAGCAAATAACAGCAATTCTCTTGATACATTGTACCCGCCAGCGATAGACCACGTCCTAAATGTACCTTTTTTGTTGAGCTGATGCAATTTTTGTGAAACTAACTGAATTTCAAGTCAATTTCAAAAATAATAGAATAAGCAATGAACTAAATCAGGGCTGAAGTGGACTTGCTAAATCATGGTATAAATGCAAAATTACACATCAAAGAAACCACAACATGACTTGACAATGAAGCCTCTGTTATCTGCGGTAAGTATTTTTATATGGTATTTAACAAAGCCATCAGTGACTCATCATACCATAAGGTGTCACAATAGCCTCAGTCCCCTTTACACAGATATTGGTCTTTTGTTCAACCTGATGCAATAATTCACCATGGTAGGAATCCACGTAACAAAACTGATTAATTACGTCAAGCATCTGACATCTGACAACAGGGAAAAAAGTATATGTCCATCAGCATATTTGATCAAGTATGTAGATAATAAAGTAAAACATTGATATTCTCATTTCATATTTTTGTTCTTAAAATAACAATGCACATAATTGGCAGTTCTGAATAAACAGTCCTAATCGGTTTGTCATAAAATTTCAATCAACTTTGCTATCAGTTTGTCAATATTTACATTCCTCATACATCAAAATGTTACCAAAATACGCATATATTTTAAACTGCAATTGCCAAAGATCCAAATCTATGACATTTCATATTCTTCAACTTATCTACTGATGAGAGTTTAAAGACTGTTTTGTGAAGGAGAGCATCATGACAATTACAAATTATTTGCATACCAAGGTTGTCAAACCATCCTCATTAGACACTGAGTACTGCAGATTGGCAGCCCTGCAGCCATGTACATTTCAATACCAATTGAAATTTACATCACCTGTGACATCATAAACACAGCAATGCTTCAGCACAGCAGCTGAACGCATTTGGAAATTCCATTTCTGTGATGTGTGCAAGAGTGCACATGTATTTTTATGACATGCTTAAAGGCAGGGGGAGCCTATAAATATTCCCTATCTCCCTGGGCATTCATAATCCAACATGAGTGGCACACGGTAACAGCGTCAACGAATGCTCCCGAAAATCTGGAGCTTTCAAGAACCATGGTGTAAATTAAAGCACTGTTCCAACATATTACGTTTTGTGAATACTTGTGGCATCACCTTGTTGGCTAAATTCTCTCATTTTTTCCATTTTAAGTTGATTTTTTATGCCAAAACTGCTTCGATCCTGTGTTCGAAGCGTCCAAGGAACAATAGATGAAAGCATTCAAACAGCTGTCAATCACGAGGGGACGCGCAAAGGTGCAAAACGATCAAACATTTGTTGTGTACATCGGATCGATTACGATGTCAACAATGAATAAACGATTCTTACAACCGAGCGAAATACTTGACCAACGGTTACTGAACACGAGTCTCAGATGAGTTCAGACACAAACGGACTATTTCATGGTTTCAAGCAGATTGCCTCTCCCTGTTTGTTTGTTGATCTGTGTACCTGTAGGCCTATGAATGGGTGATGTGTATATTGACCTGCAGTACGATATTTTACGATAGATCTCTTTTGGAAATATGTTGTGGCTTAGCCCTGCACACGATGCCGTGGTGTCCCGGCGTTATACGGCCTCCCACCACAGCTCTGTTGATTGCCATGAATAAAACCGGCAACATGCGGATCCAATTTGGACGGAGCACGAAAAATACTAACTGTTTTCGGACGAAATCAGCTTGATTCCGATCTATGAAGCCTACCCAAATCACTCAACTGCTCACAGACTGCGAAAAAATGCTCTCGTGACGTCCAAAACCGTTGTTTGCTGGCGATGCACGTCAATGGCCCATGCAGTGGACGGCCATTGGATACGTTCACGCCACGATTATACAGGTACCCATGAGCTGCATTATTTCCTGTCGGGTCGGGGCGATGAAACTAAATCGCAATTCATCTCTAGATCTGTCAGATTTGACCAAAAATAGACACTTGAAATAGATTATAGCACCAAATGTTGACCGTTCAGACTGAAACATGATGAAAGGTCTGAAGATCGCCGTGATGTCGTTCTTCTCTATACGTTTTTCTGGGCTTGTTTTTTACTATCTGACGTTTTTTTTTTGAAATCTTAATCAACTTTTCTTTCCCAACCAGGGCACAACATTACCTTTTCTACTTTCATAGTAACTTAGGATTCATTTAATTCGCAAATTTATAGACTCTTATGTTCTCCCTCGATTGTCTGTAACTGATTTTGCTATCCCGATATCGACATTGAGTTCGCACTCAGGTGTCTCGAAACTTACGTCATTCACTGACATAGTTTTCGGACAAACTGAAGAAATTCGACAACTACTAACGAATAGTCGGCAAAATTTACAGAGACTAGCAATAATAATTATGGTCATTTCACCTTCTTTAGCTAAGCGGACTGGCTTGGCGGAAGCAGTAAATAACGATCTGAGTTCCCATTTTTACCTACGGCGTGTGAGTGTAGTATTCGAACGAGTAAGATCAAAATCTTACGCTGTTCCGAGTGGCCTGGAGACTTTTTATAATATACAATAAATTGACTTTATCAAAATCACTCTGTTTTACAATGCTTGGATATTGATATGTTTTCTATACTTTGTGACTTTTGATTTAAAGTCTTTTGATTCTCCATTGGCAGCAGCACACGTACGGTTACAACCGTCATGTGATGACCGGAGTGTGATTGTAAAGTTGTCAGGAAGTTGTTCAGAAGAAAAAGCATTTTGTATTTAGAGGCTGCAGTTCGGGATTTTTCAAGATGAACAGCAACACATTATACATTTCCTACATCTTTGAAACGGGGATTACGGTAATCTTTCATGTGATGAATTTTTTTGAACGGCTTTGCCATGTGTTCCACGATGAGTGTGAACTGATTCTTTGTTCGTAAAAATCGTCAGAAATGGTCCAGTGGCCGCGATAAAATAGATACAGATGTAAAACCATTGCGAGGAAGATAGTAAGAAATTCACATTGCAATATTTGCTGTCGTATTTCTCAGCAGGAATAATCCATTTTTATACGTTGCAAGATCAGCAAGCAGGTGTTCGGCGGTCAATTGCTTCTATCATAATGATCTTGATCGCAGCGATTTGGCGAGAAGACAGCGGGTACTTATAATCTCGCAATATTATTGATATCATGTCTTTGTGTTGAAAATTTTCTATCGGAGGCAGCTCAAATCAACAGCCGTAGTATATCGGGAATAGTGTTCTCACTGGACACCGAACTACCTGCTATCAACAGTACGTTATGTACCATCGGCGGTAACACATTGGTCGTAATCTTGTCTAATTCTGCCCCGCCTTTTGTACCGTCCAGAAATTTCAAAGCTAGAATTTTTTTACCCTGACATATAATACAGCGACCTTGCACACTAATGATCATTCCACTGTTTCTGTTGGGATTTGTTGGTTTTTTAATTTGTTCCGTGGCCCCGGTAAATTTTTTCAATACGATACACAGTTTGAATTTTTTTCAAGGTAAATTTAGTATATTCCAAGTTTGTAGGGTAAAGTCGGTTTGGGGTCGTTTAGTCCAGAAACCTGCAGAGTGCTGTATGATCACCGTTCGGCATTTGGGTGAATTTTTTTGGTCAAAGTAATTCAGTAACAATATACGCCAGATTCTTTGTGTTGTTTTTGTCACCGTCATACGCGTATACGGACGGTTTTTGATTTAAAACGGTAAAAATATCCAGTGCTCGTAAATGCCTGCAAAGTTTATTCAGTGACTGTTTACGCAGCAGTCGTAAATACGACTAGGATTTACCACCACGTAACAACTGTAAACACCGCATCAACAGTCCATACGAAAATTTTGTGCTGAATCGAGGGAGATAACAATTGCGGTAGGAAAGGTCAGTCCACCATCCGTCAAAGTTGTTGATCGGAAAAATCTGCACAGTGCACCAACTACATGAGTGGCTGTTATAGTTGTACACGTAGTTCCATGGGCTTTCCACTGTCCCTTCAGTCCCTTGTTACGAGCTATGTTCAAAGTGCGTCAAGCTACAAATATTTTCATGTATGGAGTTACAGACATCGGTGAAGTACCGGTACATTGATTTTGTTCAAAACCACTGCCTGTTTGCTCCTCGTTGTTTTTTGTGTCCCTAACGTCGACTGGCTGTATGTGCGTACAAACATAGCAGTCGGGATTAAGATTTCCTGGATAAATAGATACACTCATAGTTTATTCCGCCTCTGACGCAAAGATACATACTGTTTTACATGTACCACTCCTAGGCCCTGGGATCGATTGCCATACCTTTAAACAGTTTATGAAATAGAATACAGACAATGTCATACCAGGGGCATGCACAGTTGGTGTTGTGAATTTAAAAGCTCAACAGAATGCAATAACTAGACAAAAATCCCACCAACTATATCAAACAAACGAGTAATTACAGAAAAAAAACTGCAAGTGTCCATGGCAAATTCAAACTTAAATTACAAAATATTTAACAGCAATAGTTTTTGGCTCAGAAAGTGGGAACAGATAATGACGGGGGGACTTCAATATCATGTTGGCTGTGCCCTTTCCGACATTGTTTTGGTACGTAAGGTACAGTACAATTTATATAATTTGTCACTGTCACTGAATTTTCAAGTAGTCATGAAATTGCAAAGTGATCTGCTCTTTAATCTCGCATTTTCCACAATTCAGTATACCTCATCTAATTTAAACAACTGATTATTTACATGTACAATGCACATAAAATGACAAATTTCATTTGACTATTGTCAAAATTTACTATACCCATACCTTCATCAGCCAAAATTAATGGTACTTAATGAAAGAAAGTGGTTTGACCTTTTCATCAGGTAATTTTCTGTAAAAAGTTCCTTGAGATGCCATCTTGAAGAAATGTCCATGCTGCAGTCGCATCACTATTTATTTACTCTTGGGCAAGGAACTGAAGCTGGATTTCCATCATGATACATGTATGTACAGTGTATATCAATCTGTGTTTGAGCACCACATGCAACTTTGGTGGTTTAAATCTTGGAATCCAGTTTTATAATGCATAACATTAACAATCTCCAATTCAGTGGATTTTCTGTATAATACATGATGAGAACAGTGTGTGTAAATCCACTTCATGACACTATTCATATGGAAGTACCTGCTACCCAAATGCAAGACCTTGAAGTACGCAATGTCCCGCTTGGTGTTAATTATGAATGCAAATGGAAATTTTCAGATCCAGGCCACATATTTATGGTGAATTGTCAAAATTTTTGTTACCAGCACTTAAAATATCTGATTGCAGGGAGAAAATATATGAGTATCTAAAAAAAATAAAGAAATTTTTATGAGTAAAATAAAACAGCAAAATTCACTGATTGATTAATTAAAGCCAGAATGAATAGTAAATACACTTGCATGCAGTAGACATCCAAAAGGTCATAGGTTAAAGTGAAATGGATTTAAAACAGGTGATGCTGACCAAACAAGATGTCATCTGCCCGAGGCAACATCTGCAACTACAGATGAGGTCATCAACCTGTATGATGGTGGCACATTAATTTTCACAGTTTAAAGATTTACTGCCAGAACTGTATGGTCTGCTAAGAGACTGGTAACCCGCTGCATCTGCATCTGCTTCAATCATTAAAACCCTTGTAAAAGACTATGATATAAACCTGACAGTGGTGTAGTACAAGTGACAAGTGAGATCCAAAATCCAGACCACCATGGCTAATTAAACAAAAATCCTTCACACCCTGGTGGTTTACACCAGCTTTTCAACGCCAACAAAAATACTATGGTTAAGACATAATCACAAAATAATCGAACTCATTAAAATTTGCAAAATGAAGTTTAGCACTCTGTGGTGCTCTACTCAGATCCCTGTGAAATCATAATCCTATACCAATGCATAGCCATCGTTAAAGAACTACTAGACAAGGTCACCATGCAAAGTTGTAAAAGGTGAATGGAACTGTCTAATCATCGTTGAAAATGACCACCCATAACATATCAGTGACACTCGCACAATGCATGGATGTATTGATTCTGATGTTAGTTTGAATAACAACATCACCTAAACCATTTGAGGAAGGGACCCATGCATGGTTTCATTAAAATAATGGGCTTACACAGTACACTGAAAAACAAATCCACTGAAGTCAAAACATGGACCACCAGGTAAATTGCTGGTGTTGACAGAACTTCTCAATGGTTAATCATCTTCTATTTGCTGACACTTTGCCATCACAAAACACAAGAGTCTCTTCTCTCAAGGCTGCCTTTTTGAGTTGCTCCAACCTAACACGGTGAAAGGCGAGCACAAAGGCAAGTGTTTCAGACCTTCAACTGCTCATTTGGACTTAGGGAGAGACAATAAACAAAACTTTGATTGATTTTTCAGGTGAAGTTGAGGCAATGTGTACACACACACACAAAAAACAGTGATGGGTCAATTGACCCATCCATGAACTGGCAAAAACCATTTGAAGCCTGCACAAAGTCATCACCCCTTCTCCCTTTTATGCCATGGCCAAACACACTGAAGATTCTAACAGTGACACCATTTTTTTCTCAACCTCTCTCTGCTTTCGAAAACTGATACGTATGTTCTGCATGACTTCCTTTGTGGGAACCCATACCCTTCTGAGTGCAAAATCAATGTGCATGTAATGATCGAGCTCAATAGATTGTGCTCCACTGGAATTTGAGGTTGACACCCAGAAATCTAAAGATAGAAACCTAAAATAGAGAGCCAAAAAATAGGCAGTGACTCACTAAAAGCACAACACGGGTAAGCATGACATTTAGTATTTGTACTGTTATGGATTTTTTCCACCGGTAGGATTGGAATTCAAGCACCATGGCAACTTCAAATTTTCTTCTTCAATGATACTTCAGTTGTTTGTGAATAATTCTGTATCTAATATTGTATGACGACGTCCATACATGAAAGTGGATATACAATGTGACCTGAGTGGATTGTGCCCTGGCGAAACATGAATTGAAAAATAACCCACAAAAACGAGAAAGGAGAGCCCTTTGTGTACATACTGTACTAACAGTGGGCCTAATCACAATGTCATGTTCATTCACTCAGTCTAGAACCTCTAAGTCCTTCCTATAGTTTTGGTATGGTACGTACCCTAAACATTACGTACCAAAACTATGGAGAGGGTCTGGACTGACATCCATTGAACTGCATAACACATCTGGAAAAATATTTCAGACAAGCAAGAATACATTGCATATGCCTACAACGAGAAAACTTTAAAGTGAATTTACAAATTTAATACACCAGTATGCACAGTATACTCTGATGTTTACAATTGACATCCATGATAAACAAAAAACATGCCCACCTTTTTGTCATTTATATATTGGACAATGACAATCTACCAGAACTAAACCTCAAAGTCATTTGTTTATCTTGTTGAACTTGAAACTGCAAGTTGGAGTCTCCGGTAATTAGCAATACCCAAACACCTTTTGTTCACAGGATTCCACAGTGAGACTACTTACATGTATGAAGTGGAAGTATTCCAATGTTTAATCTCTTCTGAAAGCAAGCATACTTATCAAGGACAGCCACCTATATAACTGATATCATAGCTAAAATTACGTAGCAACGTTTACCCAATCAATCAACTTATAACATGTCAGATACACTCACCACCTTACATGTGTACCTTTGATGTGGGCAATAAAACGTTCCGCAACTCATTACTGCTAGCATAGTTTCACGAAAGTTATGAGCCTAATTAGGGCTTGCTATGTAATTCCGACATCCACTCGGCAACAATCACACAATTGTACGTGATCAATAAATTCTACATTAGAGAATGCGCATTCTTTGGTCGGTAAAGATTCATAACGCTCAAGCCTTGTAAGCAGCTGCCCCTTTGCAGTCTTTTTTTCTCACATGTAGTCATGTAGTCCATTTTTTCACATTGAGTGACTTTTTCCTCCCATGTTTTTGACAAATAACAAACTATTTCAACTGCTCATTCTATTTGGAAGAAAGCTTTGATTAATACTGCTATTCCTCATATATGAAAATTCACTTCAATTGGTTTGAACACTTTGTCCCGGTGTTTGAGTCATGATTAGCGCGCTGGTATAGTCTCTGCAAATAAGTTAAGCCCACTCTATGGTACTATACAGGCTGCGTGTGCCAACCATACCCCGTACGACAGATTCACTTTATACATCTAGACATCACTCACAGATATTTGTCAACAGGTCTATTTTTCTTTGCAAGTTTAGTGCATTCCCAGACATTATTGTTGGCAAAGTCTATTAACTAAAGAACAACATTTTTAGAGGAAGGTCTCAAACCACTTAGCTTATCAACACACACATTCCGTAGTCCCTTTGATGTTTGGTTACTTTTCAATATGCCCCCATGTACATTACCTAACATCAGCAATGTAGCAGTCTGATGGCTACAATGGGACAAGCCTTGAATTTATGGAGAGTTTTGCCATGGGCTACAGTTTAAAAGAAAATACTTGTAGACATGTTACAAACTCACTGGGTACTCTCAATTGCTTGTCAGTAAACAATAAACTTACTCTGTCTTGCACACAAAGGGACATGCATCAAATCTTACACTTTTATAACTATTTTTATTCTAATACCAGTAAGTAGATTGACTTGGTCAATTTATTGCACTTGGGGCTGACAATAAGTCTTGAACTTCAGAGACAATTTCACCTGGTAAAGTGATCTTCATGTATTAATCAGTTATTCAGAGATTTACATTAATGAAAAAATAGCGCCAATTGCACTTGATCACAACTGGCACATTGTGAAACTACTCTATCTCTGGGTACACCTGTACATGAAATACTGAATGGGTAGGTGCTGCGGGTTTGGAGTTTGTCAGTAAATGCACACAGAAAACAAAGTCCCGAAGTAGCGAATTCCAGCCATTTTCAAACCACACTGTTTGTCAGTGGGGTAAGCAATATTCGCACAAATCACATTTCCAGGCTAATAGACTATGTTTTACGAAATCACACGTCCTTATTACAAAATAAAACGATCTTTGTCTTCAAATCAATGCGCCAGTAAACAGGTCCAGCAGCGGGTTATGTCATCAAGTCTGTAATGTTAAGGGTCATAACAAATGTGAGAGATCTAAAACATTAAATATGTTGTTTTTTATCAATTTTATCACCAAAAGCGCATGAAAATCTCTGATACTTTGAATCAGCCATCCTGCATATTTCTAACATTCATCAAAACCTCATTTCTGTTCCACAACTCATTAAATAGTCCACAATGCAGGATTGGTGTACATTCCAAAACTACATATATGAAAGACCCCTAAAATCAATTAGTTAAAGGGGGGGTTAGAAATTTCCCAAAACTATCTAACTGCTGCTCCGTTTGGCTCCATTTTCGGAATCGGAACCTTGGAATTAGTCTGAATATCTCTACCAAATATCAATGCAGTCTGTTCAGCGGTTTTTGACTTTTTGTCGTTTACGGAAAATGGACACTGTCCACCACCGGTTGAAGCTAACCCTATATCACAACTTCCAGATGTGATAATGACCTATGGTCATTATGTTAAAAAATACCGCCAATGGCGCTTGGACATTATGACCGCCTAGTATTATCGGCATTTATCAACAACCACACTCACTGTGAATTAGACAGACCACAAAGTCAATGAGCAACATACAGCTGAAAGGCTATTTTTCACATTGCGATTTTAAGCTCATTTTTATGAGAAAAGAGACATGTAACGGTATATGTATATGGAGAAAAAGCAGAAGACATATTTGTAAATTGTTTGTTAAGTGACAATCATATATGCATCCCTTGAAATTTTGTGGTTATAAGGTATAACAGTAGTGTAAGAATAATGAGGTATGAATAAGTTAGTAAAGCTAAGTTGACAGTAATTAAGATTACAAAATTATACACTAAGCTGGGGAAATCTGATTGAAATAAATGTTGAAAAGTAGCAAAGTCATGGTCATCTTTTGTCTAATACCTTGTGTAAGTTCATGAACTTTACATAAATCTTGCTATAGATTTGTTGCTAATGGGCAATAACTGTGTTTCAGATCATTTGAGAGCAATCTATCCATGACAGGTTTAAATTGTAATATTTAAAGGAGAGAAACTTCTCAAATAATTTTTTTCCCTGTAATTTGCTGTGAGAACACATGGACAGATGCTCAGGACTCTATGCTGGTGCTACCTTGATAACTAACCTACAACTTGTAACGTCATTGTCTAACCTGTTCACCCCAATTTCCTGTAGACAGGTCCACACTCTCCATTGATAACAATGGGTTTGGGCCATACCATCGTAGTGAAAGACTGTAACATGTGAGGTTGTGGATACTTAATCTCTGGAATGTCAAAGTCTGTATATTGACTCAAGGATGTTTACTTAACAAATGCCTAGGGTCATCTCAAAAGTGAGAATCTAAACTATGAAATATGTTTTTTTTAATGCTTTTGATGCCCAAAAGACCATAGAAATCTCTTATACTTCGAATCAGCCATCCTGCATATTTCTAACATTCATCAAAACCTCATTTCTGTTCAACAACTCATAAAACAGTCCACAATGCAGGATTGGTGTACATTCCAAAACTACATATATGAAAGACCCCTAAAATCAATTAGATAAAAAGGGGGGTTAGAAATTTCCCAAAACTATCTAACCGGCACTCCGTTTGGCTCCATTTTTCCGAATTGGAACCTTGGAACCAGTCTATGTATCGGTATCAAATATCAACGCAGTCTGTTCAGCAGTTTTTGACTTGTTGTCGTTTACGGAAATGGACGACATCAAACACCGGTTGAAACCACCTCTATATCACAACTTCCAGTTGTGATAAAAAGTACAAAATTCACCATCAATCTGTGAGAAGTAAATAAATCTATATTTGATGTGAAATGTTTCTGCCCTCACATTTGTCTACAATGTCCCTCTTGGGTGTTGTGTTTCCAAAGCTTTGGAACAGTTTGGGTAAATCAAAGATAGCACTATCTCACTGTACACTGCCAATAAGCACAGAGAATGGCCGTCCAAGTGTATACAGTTTGTACGTCAAAGAAAGTGTGTTAACTTTTAAGAGAACTTAAACGCTAAGAGTGAATTGAAACGGAGTACAACAACCACCCTTTTTCTTCTAATTGTCATCAACATACAAACAACACAAAAAGCGTATTTCTTTTTTCATGCAATTCCTCCAGATTCCCAAAGACATGAATTGGTCAATTTGTTCCGTGTGAGTAACTCCAAAAGAATACGTCCATCATGTTCACGGAGTGTCAATTTGAACTTAGTGGGAAGAACCTTAGGACAGCAATGATGAAGAAACAAGAGAAAGGTATAACTGAAAAGTATTGAATAACATGGGTAGATGACAGATGTATTACTGAAATGCTCTTAATATCTTTCTTTCAGAGAACATGAACACAATCAAGTTTTCATAACATTGTCACATCTGTATACCCTAAGGACACATAAAATGCAGCCAGCCCTTAACAAAATGTAAATACGCCTTGGACAAAAGTGGCTGAGAAGGGGGAGACCACAACAAACTAAACTGTGATGCAGAGACAGGAAAGAAATGACACTGAGTTTCGGCCCACTACATCAGGACAATAGCCAGCAATTTGCATCCCAACAAAGCAATTCACCTGGATATTGGTGTCACTGAGTGAATGAGCCAACTCAACAGAATATACATGTACATATAGATCCAGTGGAAAGACTGTTGGTTTTGCAAACTGTGCAAAATCCTTGGATTTCTCCCGGTGTTGATTAAATGTCAAGTTACTCTGAACTGGTGTTTGGAAAAGTGTTGGTACCTGGGTAATTACATAATTACAAACTGTGAACCAATTCAACATTGCTTGGCAATCATGCACTAGGTATATTTCCAAAAATGGAACTAAGGCAGGTTAAAAAGTGACTGTGTTAACTCTATGCTTCCCAGAATCCTTATTTTACAATAGAGAGAGGTCGAATGTCTTACAATACAATTTGGCCAGAGGTACAACACTATTCATTATTTTTCCAGTTGCACCAGGACTTTACATGGCCACCAATACAGCAACCCATTAAGCCACATTCATCAGTCTTTACTGAGGTATAAAATGCTATGACTTTCACTTGATTTTATTTCTATAAGATATAGCTTTTTAGACAAGGCTTGGGAGAATTTGCTTCAGGACTTCATATCATAAAACCATCAGGAAAGTAACTCATGTTTTGCAAGGGTTGCAGAATTATCCTACAACGTGTCAGTGATATTAATTGCAATAAATTTGGTGACAAACCCTCTTTAATTTCTTGTGGAACGTAACATACACCAATCAATTTCATTTGTCCGATAATCATTGCATACGTAGATTGCAAATTCAACGCCTAAATGACTTATTATTCATCAAAATGTATGTGGGTACATTTTCGAAGTTGTCAAATGTTGATAAGCATCTACTTGATTGTGAGTGAAAGTCTGAAGGAACAAATGGCCTTGCTTGGTTGCAATCTATTGGAATTAGCGTTATTATTAGCCAGCTGTTACGCCGTAAATAACATTACTAGTAAGCAGCGCTGTGCATGTAGTGTTGTATAATGTATTCCTTTGTGAAATGAACAAAAATATCCTTTACAAGGGCACAGGTACAGATGCAGTTTTGTTTTAACACAAAAACCAGAAAATTTTCGACAAGATAACAAATGTGTCATTTGAGAATTACCTTCAAGCTGGGCAAAGTTTTCAGATAAACACATTAATCAAGCAAGATTATATTTGTTCCCTTTTCTCTGTGAATTGAGGTTTGGTGATTTACAAAGTGATATCAATCCCCAGATTTGGCTGATCTGAGACTTAAATATGTTTTTCTGTTCAAACAAATTAGATAAATCAGACATGACAGTTTGTGTATAGCTTCATGCCCATTTTATAGATCTTTTGCAATTTTATGGTTGATAGAGAAGAGGATTGATATGACAAATGCTACAATCAGACATTCTGCATTGAAAAATGGGTTGTAAGGAATCATCGTTACGAGTAAGAATTTTGCTTATTTTCCTAGCACTCTGTTCAGCTTGTGTCATAGGATTTAATGGGAGATGGACCTAGACTTGGTCAAGAATGAAGAACTTGTGGTTGGCAAACCTGTGGGAACCCCTTGCAGGTAAAACACGGACCATTTACTTTTATTAGTCATGCCTATGAACACAGACAGACTGCAACACAAGATATATCAATGGTGTTCAGCAGCTGTGAAGTTTGTCATTACTTGATTCCATGACTTGAATACAGATTTAGAACTGTCAATTTGGTTTTAGGGGTTGTTGTAAGCTATTCACCCCTATTTCCTCTTCAGAGGTCCAACTTTGCTATAGAAAACAATGGAGTTGGACTAGACCATGGTGGTGAAAGGGTTATACCCGAAAGTCTCCCTTTAATCACTTTTGACGAAGGGGCCACGACTTACCACAGAGAAACACCACCAATGTTAAAACACACTAGACCTTAAATCTTATGATAAGAGACAGCTCCAGGTACTACTCCAATGCTACACAATTATGTTACATTCTGCTAAGCCTGTAGAGGCGATTCTCTCTTGAAATTATGGTCGTAATGCAAAGGGAAATATATGAAGAAATTGTCTCAGTAAGCATTTGTGATCTAATTTAGCTGTTCAGCATAGCAAGTACCAGACAAGGGGTTATCGTAAGGACTGGTCCTGGTTGGCGATTTCACGGTCACCGACTTCAAACAAACACATGAAGGTTGAACACTTGAACTTTGAAGTGTTGCAGAAAGGGTTGAGAAACGACCATGGGAAACTGGTTAACATGTGTGTTACATGCACATGATTTATCAAAGGGTCAATATCCTGTATCCATAACTTTTGATAATATTTTTATTATCTTTGTTCTGTAAAACAAATACATTTTCAAAAGTACCGGGTATTTGCCTATTATGTGCAATATGCAATATCATATTGGTGACAAATGGATTCTAGGTGAAACTACATTCAGTAGTCAACAATAGCCTGGACAGCCATTTGACATATATAATAAAGCTTTTTGAAAAGTTTAATAGTGGGCATTTAGACATGATCTTGGGAGTAGAATCACAAATATTTTACAACCAAGATGAACATAATGAAAGAAAAATCAAAGGATTTTTTTTAAATACGGCGTAAATGAGTGATAAGTTTTCATGTGTTTTTGATTTAGTTGTCACGACAGTAACTTAAAGTCCAATGACACGGTTGTGACTGGAATGCAACGACAATGTTGTCACATGCATGCTAAAGTACGGGTAAAAGGCCGACACATGGTATGTCATATGTTAAAATGGAGGTCAGTCATAATAATACTGATTTAACAATGCAGAGTCCTTAAATGCATATATTGAGTCTCTTGAGGATATTTTCATGGTTTTTTAATATGAAGGATACTCTAATACTTGTTAATTTCAAGAAATGTTCTTCAGAATCAAACAGGTGGTTGCATGTAGGAAACTACAGATTTCAGAGCTGCTGAAAGTACCATGTGAGGTCACCTTGTACAGCCCATTTCAGAGATAATGATGGCAGCTACCACAAAAATACGGTCACGTAAGATGACTGTATAATTTTATCAGAATACATGAAGCACCAGCAAAATTCAGAACTTCTAATCTGACACTTTGCCATAATAAATATCCCCTAAAAATGAACAAACTATCTTTGCTTAATTATTATCTGTCTTTGTGTAGTTATGTGAAGATATGTATTAACATTATCAAAAGAGAAGGCATATTAAAGTTATTTAAACTGACGGTGATAAAAAGCCTTATCTAGAATGTCTTCATGCAGAAAGCCCCCCCAGCAATAGATATCATGGCAATTAAAATCATCCAATTCATTGCTTGTACACAGCTTTTATGGTCTCTTGTGTATAAAATGCAATAAAAAATTTACACAGTTCCATTTCAATGAAGACAATCCGTACATAAAATAGAAGCCATTTTTAAAATTTCAAATATCAGTACATTTATGTTGATTTTGCTCCTCTGATCCAAAAGTATGTGCTGTGACCAAAATTCTTGTTCTGCATTATGAAAGCAAGCTAGTTTAACCCATCTACCACCATGGTTTAGCCCAAATCCATTGTTGTCTATGGTAATTCAAATCTATTTAAAGAGAATTGGGGGTGAGCGGGTTAAGTTTCCATGAGCACAGCTTGAGCGAAGTTTACAACTTTAATTCTCAAGGTGCGTATCACCTTCATGTGAATTTAATCACTGTTTTATACTTACAGTTCTAAGATTAGCACCACTTCTGTTTGAGTTTCAAAAACTTCATGTAGAGAGATAACGTTCCCATGGTCCATCTCACTCAAGATGTCAACTTCTCGTGCGATATCCTCCCTCTTGGCACCTCGTCTTGACGATGCATATTTTTTCTTTCTCACAAACTTTCCTGCATAGTCTGTTCCTGAGCTTTTCTCCGTTACTCTCTTGACTGTTGCAAATTGGCCACTGCAAGAGAAAAAAAGTAAGGTCACAGAGTTGATGAATGCAAGACCAACTGTTTGTTACCTTGGGCAATGGCTAAAGGTGTACAAGTGGATCTTTCAGCTGCAGTACACATATACTGTACGTGAAGACTAGACTGAGTTATCCCTGTATTTAATGCACATCAGACCTGAACACCCAAATGGATTTAATACGTTCACCTTGCAAAACATGATGAACGCCATGTTTAGAGGGTGGACCATGTGTTAAAATATGGAAAAGGAAGATGATTTCTCAGAAAAAATTTGAACATGTGTGATAACATATGTCACAAAAGATAAGCACATGTGGTCAACTTCAATGTTCAAAAAATCTTCCTTTATTTCAACACAGGGTCCACATTTCAAACATGGCATTGGGGTTACAGCAATGCATGGATGTGAAACAGTGGTGTTTAAAACATGCTTATTTCAATTTTTTAAAACTTTTTTAAAGAGTTCATTGAATTACTTAAAAGAAGAAAAAGTATACACAGCCCTGAGAGTTTATACCTAAATGGGTACAAAAGTTACAAAGACATGTACCACTGTGTGAAGTTTTCAACAATTTGACTTCAGAGCTGTCAATTACTACTGACAGGCATTCAACTTAATGTCTGACTACATTGTTTTGGTCATGCAAATATGTCCGTCCACACAGAGTCTGCACATGGAACAACAGCTTCATAAACGTCATTTGTTGATATTCTGTAGCCTTTTGAGGAGAATGAAATAACCTCTGTACAATTTATTACATGTTGTGTAACAGGTCATACACTGTGACTGGATCTCTGTTACATTAACATGTCTGCCTTGCTTTGATTGACATAAATGTATAAGATATAGTCCTGGGCTGGAGGGGCCCACCGTGCACCCCCCCCATAAACCTACTACATGGGTATTTTTTTGTTCTTTGGGATCTGCTGAACTAGAAAAAAGATGTTAACATTGGATATTTTGGGATGCACTACCTGTCTGCACTGGTTTTTGATTTGTATGTACCGCAAAAAATGGCGAAAAATGGGTAGGGGTAAGGGGTACTATATCCTCCCCTAAATTGAGTAAACTAGCATGAAATAGCACAAACCTTACATTTTTGGAAAGCTCAGATACTGCTCTTTCTAAGGAATACCAACTTTAGTAAAATTAATTTGTGTACATAGAATAGGGCGACTTTAAAATGAATTTTTTTGACAATTTTGAAATTTTTTACCCAAAATACCATGTAACAATTGTGATCTACTTTTTATTAAGCAAAATTTTCACAACTTTTTGTGTTTAAATTATTCATTCCGACATATTAAACAAGAAAAAAAGTGTTAACATCAGATATTTAACTATACACTACTTCTCTGGCGTCAATTTTGAATTGCGTGTATCTGTATGGGGTGTGCAAAAGCTAGGGGTAGGGGTACAACATTCTTTCCTTGATGAAGTAAACTGGCATGAAATGGCATATACCTTATAGTTTTAGAAAGCTTAGATACTGGCCTTTCCAAATGCATAAGTTTTTAGTAAAAAATATGACGTCATAGAATTGGATAACTTTAAATCGATTTTTTCTGGTAATTCAGCAATTTTAACCGGAAGAAAATACGATAACTATTGTTTCCTCCCAATGAAGCAAATCAAACAGATTTATGGATGTTATTTACTAATTGCAATGTGCTGAAGAAGAAAATAAATGTCAAATTGGGTATTTACAATCCATTATTGTCCCTGCTCACTCAAATTGCAAGTTTTGCTACATTGGTATATCGTGAATGGGCATTTTATTGTTATGCAATGAACTAATGCACAGCCTTAAAAAGAAGATTTTAAAACGCACACACATAGTCATATTGCCATTTTCTCCTTAAAGTAAATAGATTGTTGATGACTGTCTATTTTTATAATTTACTTTTTAAATATTTTCTATGAAATAATTTTGATAAGACGTATTTGGAAAATTGTGTATGCCTCCTTGTCTTACTTATACAGTAATCATTACTAACAATCTATTAGGCCGTGGGCTAGAGGGGCGTCTACGTGCACCTCCCCCCCCCCCCCCCAACCGCACAGGATAACAAACCTGTATTTTTCAGAAGCCTTGGGATCCCTAGAATAAGAAATAGGATTTTAACAGACAAAATATAGGGACTCAATAGCTGTTACGGTCATGTTTTGAAGGGTGCCGCAAAATCACGATTTTGTGACCCACATGGATTTTTGTCAAACCTGTCTTCATGTACGTCATCTGCTGAGCTTACTGTTTAACATGACCTGGCTTATGGGGTATCATTAGAAAGGTGATGTATTCTCTTGATAATGTTATATAGCAATATGCAATATCTTCTATAGTTTTTATGAAATAGGGCCATAATTTACCCTATACCCCAAAGTTTATGTCGCAAATTACTGTCAAAACTAATCTAAATTCTACCAATTATTTACCTAGACATAATACAAAGGGTAATGCTGTGTATTAACTTTGTGTTATTTGCTACAAGTACATGTTAGAAACCTGAAATAAACTTTTGACAGAAAAAATATTGGGATCCTGTAGCTGTAACAGTCATATTTTGAAGGGTTCCGCAAAATTACAGTATTACTGAATCACATTCGTTTTTGTTAAACCTGTCTTCTTGTAAGTCTTCTGCTGAGCTTATTTTGAACATAAAGAGGCATATGCGATATCATTTGAAAGTTAATTTACTTTTCTTCAAAATGATATATTGCAATATGCAATATCTTCTATAGTTTTCATGAAATGAGACCAAAACTTACCCCATACCCCAAAGTTTTATGTCGTAAATTACTGTCGAAACTAATCTTAAATTCTACCAATTATTTACCTAGACATTATACAAAAGGCAATGCTTTGTATCAAATTGTTGTTATTTGATACAGGTACATGTTAGAAACTTGAAATAAACTTTTAACACAAAAAACATCGGGATGCTGTAGCTGTAACAGTCATATTTTGAATGGTACTGCATAATCACAGTATTGTCAACTCGCATACATTTTCGTTAAACCTGTCTTCTTTAAGTCGTCTACTGAGCTTATTTTTTATTATAACGTGGCAAGTTGGGCATCATTAGAAAGTTAATTTACTCTTCTTTAAAATGATATATTGCAATATGCAATATCTTTTACAGTTTTCATGAAATAGGACCACAACTTACCCCACACCCAAAGTTTTATGTTCCAAATTACAGTCAAAACTCATCTCAAATTCTGCCAACTATTTACCGGGACATAATACAAAGGGCAATAATTTGTATTAATTTAGTTTATTTGGTACAGGTTCATGTTAGAAACTTGAAACGAACTTTTAACAGAAAAAATATTGTGATACTGTAGCTGTAACAGTAAATTTTGAAGGGTACCACAAATCATGGTATTGCCAACTCGCATACATTTTTGTTTAACCTGTCTTATTGTAAGTCATCTTCTGAGCTTATTTTTTAACATAAGTTGGCTATTCGGGTATCATTAAAAAGCTTTTTTTCCTTTGATATAATTTTTTGCCAGAAAGCGACTGACATATTGTAATATGCATTGTAATATTGTAATATCATCTTAAGTTGTAATGAAATAGCAAACATCTCATCACCCCAGCCCTTAGTTTGATTTGCAAACTACATCTGTTCTAAAACTTTGCAGTTTGCCAATCTGGGATATGGGGTAAGTGTTGGTCCTATTTCATGAAAACTATTGAAGATATTGCATATTACAATATGTCGGTTGCTTTCTGGCAAAAATTGTCTTTCCAATGATAGCCCATAAGATAGGTTAGAGTAAAAAGTAAGCTCATCAGATGACTTACAAGATAACACATTTAACAAAAACACATACGAGTGGGCAAGACTGTGACTTTACGGTACCCTTCAAAACATGACAGCAGCAACCATTCAATCCCAGTATTTTGTCTGTTAAAAGTCTATCTCATATTTGTGACATGTCTATGTAGCAAATAAAACAAATTTCATACAAATCACTGTCTTTTGTAATATGTCTAGGTAAAAGCTTGGTAGAATTTGAAATCAGTAGTGACAGTAATTTGCAATATAAACTTAGGGGTATGAGGTAAGTTTTGGTCTTATTTCCTGAACACTAAAGAAGATATTGTATATAACAATATGTTATATCAAAGGAAAAAAACCTTTTTAATGATACCCCAAAAGCCAACTTATGTTTAAAAAAAAGCTCAGCAGATGACTTACAATAAGACAGGTTAAACAAAAATGTATGCGAGTTGGCAATACCATGATTTTGTGGTACCCTTCAAAATATTACTGTTACAGCTACAGCATCACAATATTTTTTCTGTTAAAAGTTCGTTTCAAGTTTCTAACATGAACCTGTACCAAATAAACTAAATTTAATACAAATTATTGCCCTTTGTATTATGTCCCGGTAAAAAGTTGGCAGAATTTGAGATGAGTTTTGACTGTAATTTGGAACATAAAACTTTGGGGTGTGGGGTAAGTTGTGGTCCTATTTCATGAAAACTGTAAAAGATATTGCATATTGCAATATATCATTTAAAGAAGAGTAAATTAACTTTCTAATGATGCCCAACTTGCCACGTTATAATAAAAATAAGCTCAGTAGACGACTTAAAGAAGACAGGTCTAACGAAAATGTATGCGAGTTGGCAATACTGTGATTTTGCAGTACCATTCAAAATATAACTGTTACAGCTACAGCATCCGGATATTTTTGTGTTAAAAGTTTATTTCAAGTTTCTAACATGTACCTGTATCAAATAAAACAATTTGATACAAAGCATTGCCTTTTGTATAATGTCTAGGTAAATAATTGGTAGAATTTAAGATTAGTTTTGACAGTAATTTACGACATAAAACTTTGAAGTATGGGGTAAGTTTTGGTCTCATTTCATGAAAACTATAGAAGATATCGTATATTGCAATATGTCATTTTAAAGCCAAATAAATTGTCTTTCTAATTGCAGCCCATAAGTTAGGTTACGGTAAGAAGTAAGCTCGGCAGATGACTTACAAGACGACACATTTAACAAAAACATATGCGAATCGGTAATACTCTGCCTTCACGGTACCCTTCAAAACATGCAAGTAACAGTCATTCAACCCCAATATTTTGTCTGTTAAAGTCTAACTCATATTTTTGACATGTCCTTGTACCAAATAAAATATATTTTACACAAAGCATTGCCTTTTGTAAAGTGTCTAGGAAAATAATTGGTAGAATTTGACATTAGTTTTGACTGTAACTTGTGACATAAACTTTGGGTATGGGGTAAGTTTTGGTCTCATTTCATGAAAACTATAGAAGATATTGCATATTGCAATATATCATTTTGAAGAAAAGTAAATTAACTTTCAAATGATATCGCATATGCCTCTTTATGTTCAAAATAAGCTCAGCAGAAGACTTACAAGAAGACAGGTTTAACAAAAACGAATGTGATTCAGTAATACTGTGATTTTGCGGAACCCTTCAAAATATGACTGTTACAGCTACAGGATCCCAATATTTTTTCTGTCAAAAGTTTATTTCAGTTTCTAACATGTACCTGTAGCAAATAACACAAAGTTAATACACAGCATTACCCTTTGTATTATGTCTAGGTAAATAATTGGTAGAACTTAGATTAGTTTTGACAGTAATTTGCGACATAAACTTTGGGGTATGGGGTAAATCATGGCCCTATTTCATAAAAACTATAGAAGATATTGCATATTGCTATATAACATTATCAAGAAGAATACATCACCTTTCTAATGATACCCCATAAGCCAGGTCATGTTAAACAGTAAGCTCAGCAGATGACGTACATGAAGACAGGTTTGACAAAAATCCATGTGGGTCACAAAATCGTGATTTTGCGGCACCCTTCAAAACATGACCGTAACAGCTATTGAGTCCCTATATTTGGTCTGTTAAAATCCTATTTCTTATTCTAGGGATCCCAAGGCTTCTGAAAAATACAGGTTTGTTATCCTGTGCGGTTGGGGGGGGGGAGGTGCACGTAGACGCCCCCTCTAGCCCACGGCCTAATAGATTGTTAGTAATGCTTGCTGTATAAGTAAGACAAGGAGGCATACACAATTTTCCAAATATGTCTTATCAAAATTATTTCATAGAAAATATTTAAAAAGTAAATTATAAAAATAGACAGTCATCAACAATCTATTTACTTTAAGGAGAAAATGGCAATATGACTATGTGTGTGCGTTTTAAAATCTTCTTTTTAAGGCTGTGCATTAGTTCATTGCATAACAATAAAATGCCCATTCACGATATACCAATGTAGCAAAACTTGCAATTTGAGTGAGCAGGGACAATAATGGATTGTAAATACCCAATTTTGACATTTATTTTCTTCTTCAGCACATTGCAATTAGTAAATAACATCCATAAATCTGTTTGATTTGCTTCATTGGGAGGAAACAATAGTTATCGTATTTTCTTCCGGTTAAAATTGCTGAATTACCAGAAAAAATCGATTTAAAGTTATCCAATTCTATGACGTCATATTTTTTTTACTAAAAACTTATGCATTTTAGAAAGGCCAGTATCTAAGCTTTCTAAAACTATAAGGTATATGCCATTTCATGCCAGTTTACTTCATCAAGGAAAGAATGTTGTACCCCTACCCCTAGCTTTTGCACACCCCATACAGATACACGCAATTCAAAATTGACGCCAGAGAAGTAGTGTATAGTTAAATATCTGATGTTAACACTTTTTTTCTTGTTTAATATGTCGGAATGAATAATTTAAACACAAAAAGTTGTGAAAATTTTGCTTAATAAAAAGTAGATCACAATTGTTACATGGTATTTTGGGTAAAAATTTCAAAATTGTCAAAAAAATTCATTTTAAAGTCGTCCTATTCTATGTACACAAATTAATTTTGCTAAAGTTGGTATTCCTTAGAAAGAGCAGTATCTGAGCTTTCCAAAAATGTAAGGTTTGTGCTATTTCATGCTTGTTTACTCAATTTAGGGGAGGATATAGTACCCCTTACCCCTACCCATTTTTCGCCATTTTTTGCGGTACATACAAATCAAAAACCAGTGCAGACAGGTAGTGCATCCCAAAATATCCAATGTTAACATCTTTTTTCTAGTTCAGCAGATCCCAAAGAACAAAAAAATACCCATGTAGTAGGTTTATGGGGGGGGTGCACGGTGGGCCCCTCCAGCCCACGGACTAATACTGATAGGTACATTCTCTCACCAGAGACTGCCATGACCTGTTTATATCAGCTGATTCATGGTCAAAGGTAGGCACCACATATTGATCAGCTTTCACTGTTGGTGGAATCAGTAAACTTGAGAACATTGATCAGTCTAGAATGATCATTTTGTTGTGTTACTGTTAGAATATTTTATATGAATAATTATAAGACTCTCACAAACAAGCTGTTTATACCGTTCTATTGTGTTGCATTGGCTACGGATGGACTTTCCTCCATTTGACCATGGATGTGTCTATTTTTTACACCCATGATTTGACAGACATGAGAGTGCACCATTGTTTTGGAAATTGGAAGGACACTATGTGCTTTGTCCTCAGTCATGGTAAACAGTGACGTTTGCTAATTACAGTACATGTTCTGCATAGTTTCCTTTGTTTTCACATAAGATGGCATTGTTTTAGAAATTTAAAAGCCTGCAGACACATTGAATTCTGACGAACAGTGCTATGCTAAAAATGTACATTTGCTGTGCCTACACTCACTGGGACCATGGCAACATCTCTAACACCTGACCTTGCTCACCTACACTTTTCTGCATCACCAATAATGACAATGACCCACAATAGACATGATCAAATTGGTAGATAAGATACAGAAATGCCTCTGCAACACGTACTACAGACAGACATTCATGTAAAAATTTGTCCTAGTGTACCAGCCTCCATTACTGCAGCCCGTGGTCACACCCATGGATTATGTGATGGTTTAAATTTCAATCATGCCAATGCCATCAATGGTGATTTCAAAACATCTTGTTTCCATTTTCAGTAATATTTATTTTTGCATATTAATGATGGGAAATGTGATGTCACTATAAATCGGCCATTCAGTTGAACCATTGATAAAAACCATTCTGCTTCCATAACACTGAATGCAATCATAGATTTGTTGCTAAATATACATAATGTGTACAAAGTTGGCACCTATACTGACAGAAATTTGGCCATTTTACAATTACATTGACTACTTGTGATGCAGCATGTAGTTGAGCCTTTAACATGTTATTTTTACAGTTTCCATAACTGTATAGAACTAACAGGGCAGCATTTTCATCATTCTTTTCTGCCATTATTTTCAAATCTTGTTAAATTTCTGACAAATATTTATTTTTTGCACATTGATGTTACAGTGACGTCATTGGAATCAGCTATACAAAATAATTACATTTCCTGCTGGCTGGCTATATTACCGGTACTATGAACAAAATGTTTAATTTTCCCCAACCAAAATTTCTGGAGGTATTTCGTCCTCAAAAGGACAAAAACACAACAGCTACCACTACATTCTCCAAGTTCAAATTCAATGATGCATTATAGGAAAACACATTTGGATTAATAAATATGTTACCCTATGAAAGGCTACATTTTTTTTTTTTCTTTTAAACAGGAAAGTCACACGACGGTTAAATGCCAAAATTTCAACCACTCATATTCATATCAAACAGATCACATGCTTTGACATATGGCCTTTTCATATGGAAGCATATTGCACATGTAGCATATGCAACGCAAACCAGTCACCTTAAGTTAGTATCTTTGTGCCCTTTATGCCTCCACATATTATATTTGATATTGATAAACTCCACTGATAAGCTGGTGTCATATTCTTTATGATTATGTATTGACAAATGTGCGATTGTCATCTACAACTTCATCATCGAAAGAACATAAGTAAATTTGGGAATTCTTATGCAAATGAGAAATTCATGATTAAGATCGCATCAGAAATTCCAGACCTGACATTGATAATTTGTCGGCGATAAAAATCATTGCTTGGGGAATTTTTAGGGAGATAAAATTGTTGTAGAATGCCTAAAATGTACGCATTATTTGGCTATATCACTTTGGTATTTGGCCGACTGTACCTGGACGTGAAAATATGTGAAACAGAAGTACCTGGATATAATCCTGAATGATATCTGAATAAATTTTCTCTAACATTGGCAATTCTAATTAATCAGAGTTTAACTAAGTTGCACATTATGCGATGCAACCCTAGATAGTCTGCCATGTATGTTTCTATGTGACCAGCATTTACAATGTACAAAGGTCTCCAATAAAATTGCCTTTTATTTTAAAATCGGTCCTTATTTGAACTAAGGGGAATTGATAGAAACTAGATACATGTGTCGCATCTTGTACTGAAGAGTGTATTTTGTTTGTTTACAATTTTGAAATTGCTTAATCTACACGGTCGAATAAACAGAAATTTGTTAAACTTACAAACAAAGAACACATTTGATATGCAAAATACTAATTAGTTCACGATTTTCAATTGTTAAGCAAATGCAAATAAATCAGTATTTCCAAGGCTGAAAAAAATTTTGATGTAAAAAGAGATTATCAGCTGAGTTGGATTCAAAAGGCATATGCAAATAAGTAATGCATTATTTATCTGTATTTTAAATGTAATTACACTATCATATTTGCAAAATGATATCATGGTTGAATAAGCAAGATAACATCTTTTTAATGTACTGTTAAAATGGGTGATGTAATAATTTATTGTTTTTATTGATTTTAATGGCTGCAGCCAGATTATCTGACAATTAACGACGTTATTCAGGCTCAGATTTAGGATTACATATCCTGGCGATGCGTTTGATTGGTCTTTGAATCAACACTTGAGATGCCTGTATATGCTATTAATTTACACAGAAAAAACGTAACTTGAAAATCGAAATCCGCCATGTTGAATCTACATAGCTCAATATACATAAACATAAATTATGAATTTGTAGATATTAGTAATAAAATCTGCATAGAATCAATTGCATATGCATATCTCAACTGGAATGTTCCCTCGGAAAACACTAGAAAACTTATGTGGCGTTGTCTTAGCCACCATATATCAATTCTAAAATTTCTTGCAAGTATAGTACAATCTTTATTTCTGCTCCATGATGCTTTACAAATTTTACTTGTACCTTCCACCACAATATTGAAAAGGTATCTTCAGTACAAACAGAAAAGCTAGTACTCCATAAATCTTGTCATGGTCAGAACATAAAAGATTTTTTTCTGTTTAAAATTTTGCCATGGTGACTTTTGACGTAAACAAAATGCTGATCAAACTACTTTGTACAACAAACCATAGTTAGCCGGGATCTGTGAACATACCAATGGGCACGTCCCTCTATCCCGTGCAATGGGGTATGATACCTGTACCTCCTGGTAGTCTTTGCAGGCTATGGTGAGGCTGTCAAATGCTTCACTTTATCTGTTGGCTGTTACACATACACAGTGTAAGAACAGCTAAGGCGCTAGTCATGATAATTTCTTTCCTCCCCCTCTACTGTCCTAAGTTTTACCTTTCAAAAAAGGATTGCACTTCCTTTCCAGAAAACCAGGTCTAATCTCTCCAGACAAACAAAACACACACTCCTGTTATCTTTACATCCTGTTGCAACTTGCATACAGACAAATGTCTGTGGCTAAACTTGGAACATTCAATAAGACAAGCGACCTAGCGGCCGATATAGCTCCGCTGTGTTTATGTAGAGAATAACTATTTTTGACACATGTTGATGAAGAAGGTGGAAATCTTTGATAGCTCAATGCAGTGGCCGGAGAAAAGTGGCTAAAATAAGCTGCAAAAATACACATTGAAGATTTCATCATACTTTGAATATATCACATTGGATCATTCCTAAGAACATGTCAACCAAAGCTATCTGATGAGTAGATTTGTGAGAATAAAATTTTCTGACCAAAAATGGCAACAATTGCCCCCAAAAATAAAAATTGCAGATTTCATCATAATTTAAAAGATCAAATTTAGTTCATCTATAGAAACCTGTATACCAAATTTCAAAGCTGTTACACCAGTACTTTTTGAGAAACACATTTTTTGACCAAAAATGGGAAAAATTACCCCAAAAATTCAAAATTGCAGATTTCATCATTATTTCAATAAATATCATTTAGTTCATCTATAGAAACCTGTATACCAAATTTCAAAGCTATCAGATGAGTAGTTTTGGAAATACACATTTTTTGACCAAAAATGGCAAAAATTGCCCCAAAATACAAAATTACAGATTTCATCAGAAATTCAATATATATTACTTAGCTCATCTGTAGAAACTGTATACCAAATTGCAAAGCTATCAGACCAGTACTTTTTGATAAACACATTTTTTGACCAAAAATGGCAAAAATTGCCCCAAAATTACAAAATTGCAGATTTCATCATAATTTCAATAAATATCATTGAGGTGATCTGTGGGAACCTGTATACTACCTTGCAAAGCTATCAGATGATTAGTTTTGGAAATACACATTTTTTGACCAAAAATGGAAAAATTGCCCCGAAAATATAAAATTGCAGATTTCATCATACTTTCAATAAATATCATTTAGTTCATCTGTAGGAACCTGTATACCAAATTTCAAAGCTATCAGATGAGTAATTTTGGAAATACACATTTTTTGACCAAAAATGGCAAAAATTGCCCCAAAAGTAAAAAATTACAGATTTCATCAGAAATTCAATATATATTACTTAGTTCATCTATAGAAACCTGTATACCAAATTTCAAAACTATCAGACCAGTACTTTTTGAGAAATACATTTTTGACCAAAAATGGCAAAAATTGACTTAAAAATGCAAATTTGCATATTTCTGCAAAATTTGAACAAATCTGAAATAGATTATCCCTAGGGACATATGTACCAAATATCAAAGCTATCTGACCGGTAGTTTTAAAGAAGAAGATTTTTAAAGATTTTTTTACCAAAAATGACAAAAATTGCCTTAAAAATACAAATATGCAAATTTAACCATGATTTGATCAAATCTGACTCAAGTCACCCTAAGTAAACTGCATATGAAATTTCAAAGCAATCGGACAAGCGGTTTGAGAGAAGAAGATTTTTTTACCAAAAACACCAAAAAATGCCCCAAAAATACAAATATGCAAATTTCACCGCGATTTGAACAAACTTAAGTGAGGTCACCCCAAGTGAACTGCATATGAAATTTCAAAGCAATCGGACTTGCGGTTTCAGAGAAGAAGGCAATTGTTGACAGACGACGGACGACGGACGACGACGACGGAGAATCAGCCTATTTGATAAGCTCCGCGTCTCTGACAGCGGAGCTAAAAATGAACAGAACAGCTGAACCCCCTCCCCCCCAAGGTGACCCTAATAATGATTCATTGTGACATAAGTTTTGGTTTAAATTTCTAAAGCAGTGATGAATGTTGGTTCTGTAAGCTATTAGCAGACAACTAAAACAAAGTAAATGTTTTATTTATTGAACTCATCTGGTTGAAAGTGAATGTCGATTTTCTGTTAAAACAATATTTACTCATTCATATACATATAGACCTACTTTTATTTTATCACAGCATATATTTACAGAATGATATTGTATTGAATATCAGATTAATCAATACTCTGTGAGTTGTACTGTGGTAGAATCCATCAGAGGTCACGCCATCTGCTAGTGACAAGGCGCTTTATGCCAAAAATCAAAGTAATTAATGTCGTCCACAGGAAGTCTTATTTTACACCTGATAAATGCGTGCATTGTTATCGCAGCAAAGAATCATAAAGTGAATTCATTTTTTGAAATGTGTGCCTCTGTAGGCATATAATGGACCGCATGCAGACACCATCTGTCACTGGCAGTTGTCATGGTGTACGCATATGGTAGCACGGACTATACTATAATGTGCAAGGCCACCAAAGCTGGGGAATCGACTGAAACATCGTCATAGAATGCAGTCAGGGAGTCAATACATTGCTACACAAAGGAATATAAACACATCTAATACAGTGCGAACAATGACTATTGGAATTTAGTACAAACATATACTGTGACAATAAAAATTACAGAAGTCAGTTCCACGCAAGGCAATTGATTGTTTACATTTGTGAGAGTACAATCTTTTTTACAGAAGTGTGAACGTTACAAATCCTGCTTATTACGCCTTTCTCGGAATTGTAATGATTTTGACATACAGACAGGCAATAAAATTCTGGAATGAAATGTCTTAGCACAGAATGTACGATACACACTTGTCGAATTCATAAATTCAGGCTCGTAAATTCAAGCTGACTGACGTCAGCGCCGGGTTCATCGAAATCTGATTTCGTTGAAAGAATGGATATGGTGTCAATCGAGAAAAAAAGATAATGGGTAAATAACGCGGTAGCAAATATCTGTCTAATATTACTTGAAGTAACCCTGGTAATTTTACATGTGTTCAGAATGATTGTCTTGCATTGCAAGCCGTACAACTCGGAGAACCAGTGCAGTGTACTGGTTTAACTGCCATAATCGTGCATGATAATTGAGATGATTCGCACATACAGCGGTGCTAACAACAGGTTGTTTTCCTGGAGCCTTGTCAATCTTTTATTTTACGTTTAGGGGTTATTGAATGAAAACAAAGCATCATTAGCGGGAAAATACTACCCGTAAAGGTATTTGAGATACCATTAGCAAGGTCTCTATCGCCCGTCCTATTGTTCAAATAATTCTGAAATGTCAGACAAAAATAGTGCTGGGCCGCGCAGTCCCCCAGGAGAACTGTGGCTGGCCCTGATCAGGTCTGCTGTCACACGGTTGTGTTCGGGCAGCGTTCTCAGCTAGAGGGAAGACCCTGCTCTGACTGTTGAGCTTGCTTGATTTTTGCTTGCATTGTAAACAGTTGATTCGGGCAAACTCTCCGTGAGCCACTAAGTCAACACAGAAAGTATTGAAAGCGGACAAATGTAAAAGCCAGTGGCAACTGACATTGCCCGGAATGCGAACTGGTGAAGTCCACGTACATACGCGGACGAGAACGGCCGTTACACGTTCATGGCGAAATTAAAAGCCCGCTTTCATGGACTTGAACTCAAAAGTTGGAGTAACATCAGCTTAATAAATATCTCAACGCCTTTTATATTTCTTACCGGAGTTGATCGCTCGAGGTAAACAAGGAAATCGTCAACGCTACTACCATATATATATACTTTTTCGGAAGCTAGCTCACTGTACGTAGTCTTACCTGCCGATCTCTTCTTTGATTTCGTAGAATGTTTCCACCGGCTCGTCTCTGAACGTGGCCATTTTCTCAGCGCTACAATGCCGTCCCCGAACGGATTTTACCACTTGTGTTCACTTAACTTACTCATTTACCAGTTCTTCACGTCATCCATTTACAAAAAGCTGCAGATTTGCTGAAATGGAAGATTTTTGGTGAGCTCGATCGAGCTCGTACTCCTCTGCCGCGTATGGAAGGCCTTTGAACCCAGGACAACCAATTATGCAAATGAGTATTGACTGGCTCACGACCATTCGTTTACATTTCACAGGTTCACGCCTACTCTAATCCTGTTTCATGACAGCGGGATCTTTGAAATGAGCTACTTGGAAATTTATTTGTTATTTTGGTCTTTCTCGCCATTTGAAGGCGAAATGGGATGATAAAGGGTGCGCATGTAATCGTTCAAATACGCGCGAGAGTTCACAATAGATTTACCCTTTTTACTGAAAAAATGTAGCCAGACGTAATTGGACCAACAGGACCCAGTCCAGTTGGTTGTAGCATAGACTCAGCCAGGGGACCTACTACTTTGATAATATTCATAAAAGGGGCAAAATTATTGCTGCTTGGTTCGGGAGGTCTGCGTCATAGATATACTACAATGCGACGGCTGTCGTCAAATCATTTTGAAAGTAGAGAGTGCTGTAGGATAAACACCCGCCTTTATCACAACCTATTTTTGTTCCCTGTTTTGATCATACCTTTGCGTAATACAGATGGGCTGATTATTGTTGGACAAGTAACCATGGATTTTCCTTACCCCCAATACGCTTACAATAAGAACAGAGTTGTGTTGTCCATGCACAGTTCCTCAACTCAGGTTCTTCCTTTGCAAACAGAGCGTGCCCTCACAGTGACTTGAACATATGCTTTTGTTTTTCACCGAGTAAGCTACCGATTTGTGCCAGGGAGGGACCGTGAGAAAATATACTGTGACTGTATTCTGAGAAATACAAAAAAGAACAGGAGGCCTTGTTGACAAATTGACACTGAGTGGATAGATTCAACAGTAGATGCCACGCTCTGATCAAAGGGGAAAAAAACTTTAAAAACCTTTATAAGTAGGAAGCAAAATTGATGGAACAATTTCATGATGTGAAATTGTACATACATACATAATAAAAATGCAAATGCAGATGACAACTAAAAAGCGGCAGTCCTCAATCCTTGGTACTTGCATTAGAGGTTGTTAACATTGACTCTTTATGTGATTTCAGTCCATTGTTCTCCTTTGAAAGTCGTACATGGTTCGTCAAAATGCTCAGAGATAAAGCTGATGAAAAAATCTGCCACTTTATAGGGTCACTAGGCATAGTAGGTCATAATAAATATTTACACTGTTCATATTGTAAGTAAATTTATAAGCATGAACATTGTCTGTAAACAAGAATGACTTTGCTATCATCATAGTAGATCTACATAAATACCATACAAACAATACTGATGTTTATAAACTATACCAGACACAGACACAATGTGTATGACAATCACAGTTACAGTATTGCTCCACTGTCTGTAGACAGTCAATGATAGGTGGGGGTTTTTGTTTATCATTAACAATCTTCATATCTATAGATATATTATAACACAATTTATTTTTTTATTGTGATCACTTATGCCGCATGACGCTTCGTCTCTTCAATTGATTTAAGAATACATGCAACTGTGTAAATACTGGCCACTCTGCCTTACAATGCTGTCCACGAGTTGAAGAAAGAAATCTGCAAACTCTATGGTGTCAGAGGAGTTTCTAGAATCAACCATACCTAAATACTGTCTCCTAATAGGAGGACAAAACAGAATGGTGCAGTATTCACAGGTGTGTATTCAGCAACAACACTAAAAGAGTCTGGAACACTTGATCACTTGAGATTGATATAATTGAAACGAATTAAGTCAATAAGACAGACGTATTGTAGATGATACTATATTTTATTCAGTGAAGCAGTAGAATATCTATGGTGATTTTATTTACATGTACTATTTCAGATAAATTTTCATAAAAAGCTGTACAAAATACAGCATAGTTTCCCACTAATGCCGAAGCTTGGGTGAACCATATAAAGTAATTTGCAGGTGAGTCTTCCATTAAAATATACCCTTGAGCCCAATTACATGAAAACATCACATTGATTTTGCAGATCAATGTGAATTACATGCACATTAGTGAAACTTTACTTTTATCATTAAATGCTCTCTTATTTCATGCTCTGCATCAATCTAGTTCATCATAGTCCGAAATTTCAATGATTTCATTGTCTGCAAGACGAGCTATCTCCCCATCAGAAAACCCTGCTTCAAGCAGCACTTCTTTGGTGTGCTGCCCAATGAGAGGAGATGCTTTTACACCTGATATGCCTGTTGTTGCAGACAGCCGTGGCGCTGGCCTGGGTTCATATTTCTTGTTTTGATTCATGAAGAAACTTCCCCTTGATGCATTGTGCGGATGAGTGGCAGCGCCCTCTAGTGACAGCACTGGTGTTACACATGCGTCTGTGGAGTCGAACTCTGAGCACCACTCACTCTGTGTTTTTGTTGCAAAGACTTCTGCAAAGACTTCTTTGACCTTTGGCCACTGTTCTACATCCATTTGACTTCCAGGTAACTCATCCTCTGTGAGATCAAGGCCTAAAATGAGAGGAGAAATTCAAAGAAACTCATCAATTGAAATACTGGGAGAAACAAGTTAACAATATTCATATTTAAATTATCTTAATGCTCACAATTGTCAAATGTTCAACCAAAAATACATAATTTGCACTATTATCCTACATATGAAAATACCATTTCAGTGATTAAATATATCAAGTGTTCAGCAAATCTAAATTCCTTTAAACAATTACACGCATTCTGAACACGTTGTTTGTTTGAGATAATAAAAAACAAATTGCCCTTGTATTCAAAATCAGAAAGCATTTAACATGAATCATTTATCACTCTGTGAAGTAATCAACATTTCTCAACAATGATTGCCAAAAAAATTTAAGTAAAGTTGACTAAACAAAGTAATTGAATAGAATTGAAAAAGGCACCATAGACTTCAACGATGCATTTGCTACCATGCCGGAAAATGCCGAGAGAGTTTGACCGGTTAAGAAGGGCTTGACTACGCAGTTTCTGCGTAGTGAAGCTTCATTACGTATTCATGGTGACCCCTGGCCAGCTGTCAATAACTTTGGGGGCTTTTGTCTTTTGGCCTGCTTTGCATATGCGTCGTTGGACACGACCTGCCAATCACCCAGGTAGTCAATTAAACTATTAATTGACTGTTTACCGACCCAATTAACACTATCCAGCAGTATCAGTCATATTTTAATCGCGTGGCCCGGGTGGGCACAACGTAGGAACGCGTGTATTTCTGTGTGTACGTTTCACTTGTGGTGTTGTTTGTACCATCGTGTGTCCTTGTTTCACCTACAGCATTACCTTCAAGGTGACAGGCTTACTATTAATGTTCAGTATCATTGCACCGAGTTCTGCCCACGGTGAAAACCACCTGTTTTGCCTACTAATTACTGCCCGTCGCTGCCCGTCCTGAATGTAGCCTATCTATAGCTACAGTAATCACATAAATCATTTATCAGTTTTGATATATACTCCTAAATTGTAAGTTTGATCAAAATCGAGACCACATTCAAGGGCTATGCAGACTGTCCATGTAAGCACACACAGTGACAAGAAGGCGGCAAACACCTACTCACCAAGCACATCGAATCGGCGAAAAGAAGCATAAAAAGCTAGGCTTATCGCCAAACAAACGCGCCAAGCGCTAACAAAAACCCATACCAAGTGGCCCTTTTCAGGGCCACCAAATACTCCAAAAAGGGAACTACCAAAAAATACGATAAGATGACATAGAACACACAAACACTTAAAAGAAATAACAAAAATCGTACACATAACAAACAACTGAAACACAACATTAAATACAAAATAAACAATCACAGTAACGTAACAGAAAACATGGCCGTGGAAATAAATCAGCTATTTCCAAAGAAAAACCGACAACAACATGAAATTCAACAACAACCTATCATCGCTCAAACTATGAAACTCCGAAAAATAGTACTAGGCAAAAGCCTTAAAATTCATTCGGACACCAACAAAACCAAACAGAATAAAACCACCTCAGGATTTCAACAAATAAAGTCGTATAATGTGACTACGCTACATCGTGAGACACAAACAATCGCAACAACACCAATTCAAAGAAAAGTCAAATTGGACTCCACGAACAACAAAAAAACAAAAACTTGAAAGCTATCTGAAGCTTCTAAACTCGCACTTCTAGAGATACCCTTTCAAACAAGGAAACAAAACATGTCGCGTGCCAAAGAATCGCGATAAACCAGCTTGCAAACATTGGACAAATTTTGGGAAAATAACCCTTCGACAAGGGTCGGTTTTTCGTTATTGTCAACACAAACGATTACGTACTCGAATGCGAAAGGCAATTACGTAACACTCAGTATTATACACAACAAGCCAGAACAAACAGTAAACAAAGTAAATGAACTATTAATTAAAATGTACGAGAACAAGCACATCAACCAGGATACTTGTAAGTATCTTGATCCATAAACATAAAATCCGTACCCCGCAGTGGTACTTATTGCCTAAAAATTCACAAACCTCCGCAAAAATCTAAAAGACACACCAGTCAAAACAAAATTTACCGAAGTAAAGAAGTATAGAACAAACAAACCGAACCACCAAACGGACTCACAACGTGACCAAAATTAATATACTTGCCTCGCTAATCAGAAAGCAAGACCACTAAAATGCATTAAAATAAATTTTCACAAACACAAACTAAGGAAAGAATCTACACTGCGACTGATGAGAAACCACACTCGGGTTTCGAAACGCAAGCGTCAAAGGGCGACTCTATCAACTTTTGTAACAACATAGGTCCGGCTGCGTCTCGCCATAAGCTTTCCCCACACAAACAAAACATTACCGTACACACTAATCCAAACTTCTCTACAAATATCCAAAGCGAAACAAACATTTCATTAACACAAACAATCGGATAAGAATGTAGGAACACATTTTCGAAACGAATCAAACACAAACTCGACACAAAAACATTTAGGATAGTTTGGTGGGGAGCCTGTTTCAAATTTTTTACATCTCGCTATACTGTCTATGATTCTAAAAATAAAGTCATCTGCCACCTTTTCTGTATACGCGGTTTGGCAAAACTCATCTCTTCAATCGAAAGTCGGGCGATTTCATGATTCTTTGGGGCACTTAAGTGTACGTCGAGCTTAAGGAATGTAGTTACATTCGCGATGTTTTATTCGAAAATTATTTATTCCTTCAAGGGCAAATGCACATAATTTATGCTGTTGGAAATACTGGCCGCTCATAAACAAGACAATAAACTCAATATATGTGCATTTTACTTATATTGTCAACGTACCACCGACACCCACAAAAAACCATATGGTTCAGTCCAGGTATTTGCAACTCTGCCATCCGACTGGTCAACAGGAAATCAACCATAGGTGTCTATTGGCACGCGTATACGCCAGTCACCTAGGCGACGGTAATCTGCACCACTTATCACCATCGGGAAGGTACTCCTCCCCATATACCACTGGTGATCCCACCCTCAAGGCACTGCGTCATTCGACCAAGCATTGTTATTGTAATTTCCTGCATAAAATTAACAGCGAGGTCAACCGGTCAAACTCTCTCGGCATTTTCTCTCATGACACACATGCAGTTTTAGCTTAAAAAACAACAAATTACCTTTCAGTACAAGAGCATAAAACTGCGGCTCAATGGCACCCACTGCCATGTATTTACCATCCTTTGTCATGTAGGTATCATAGAATGGTGCTCCAGAGTCAAGTAAATTCTTTCCACGGACTTCGGTCGGCCAAGCAAACTTCATGTCTTGTGACCTCCATAGCCAGCTACCCACATAAGCTGCACCTTCAACCTGTAAACAGTAAAAGGTTATAGAAAGGTGATGCGCAAATTATTTTAATTATCAAAGGCAAAATATCATTCACAGTCACATGTAGGTTTTTCACGACAATTTTTGTTCATTATGAGGATGTTTTTAACAAATTGTATATGTAAAAGTGACTTAATTTGCGATACCATTGATGATCGATAAAGTGAAATCTGTCAGATTTATTGAAACTCAAAGTCACCACAGTATGTAACTTAAATGACCTAAAATTTATCAACCAGTATAAAAGATATGGTTGCAATGTTAATTTCACAGTAACCTTAGTCATAAAGAATAAAGTATCAAGTTAGAAACAACACTTAAAGCCTTAAGAGGGACACTTTTGGACTCTACACATTTGCTTTGTCAATACCAGTGAAATCTGTGATATGATCCCCACATTAGTAATGGTAATGTATCCCATTATTTAGTACTGTGACCCTAGATGCTTTCTGCATATACAAATTCATTGGCATTGTCAAAACTATAAAATATAGTGATAATGTACCCCCTCCCGGTCCATAATGGATGAAAACAAACTTTGCACAACATAATATGCGAGGCAAAGCTGAGTACATTATGGAGTGCAAAGTTTGCTTGGGTCCATTATGCACAACCAAGAGAGGGTGCATTATTGCTTAATTATTGTCACTGTTGTCCTCACAGGGAGAGTAGATGTTGGGGGAAAAGTTGACAAAAATTAAAAGATACATAGACATAGAACAAATCCTCATATCTGCTTTTTTCATCAGGTATATTATTAACTGCTTTGGTCCTCTCCATATCATCTAATACTGCAACTCTGACTAGCACAGGTATATTACTCACCATGCTGGCATCCACAATCTGCCCCTTTCCTGTTTTAGTTCTGTCAAACAGAGCCATCATAATGCCCATACTACACATCACGCCACCACCAGCAAAATCAGCTAATAGATTGACCGGAGCGAGTGGATTCTCTCCCCGCCTTCCAAGCATTGATAAAACACCTGGTGAAGACATAGGATATGTTGAATTAAAGATTAAAGCCTGAAAGATCCAGGAGTGGACACATGCACACGCACAAGCATGCTTTGTATTTTTAGGATTTATATAATTGTGACAGTTGGCAAAAAAAGACCATCGATGGATGATCAGCACATACAAATATAATTACATGTATTGTACATTTTCTCTTGTGAAAGTACAGATGTCGGAAATTTCTAAACACTGTGTTTCAGGAGGACATGTACAATAACAAAGTAATTTTCATTCTGTTTGCCCTGCATGTGCATCAAACTTGTCTTTCATACCATTTGAAGAATACCTCTCTCCTTATTTTTCATATTTTTGCCAATGGCATAATGAATTTGGATAACCCAAATGCAATGAAAGAATGACTCTAATTTATGATTCAAACAACTTCAACACTTTTCCGTGGCATACATTTTAATTGTCATAATCTGTGCTCAAAGTTACATATATTTTTTATGCCATTTACAATCAATATATGATGGCCTTCAAAAAGGGACTCTGTCCCCTAGGGCAGGTGACCATTTGCCTTCCCGGCATCAGGCAAATGGTCTCAGGCCTAGAGGGTACATAGTCACATATGTAATAAACCTATTGCCTGCTTGCCTCATACCTGAAATAGACAAGTAGTTGAGATCATGTCCAGCCATACTTTTGAAAGGTCCATACTGACCAAACCCTGTAAGTCTTGCATAGATCAACTCTGGATGTTCCTTCATCAAAGAATCTGGTCCAAGTCCCATGTTTTCCATTACGCCTACAATCAACGAATTGGACATTACAAAAATCAGGTGTACCCTTCAGTACTTTGAGCTCATATTTACAAAAACAAAAAGTGATATATACCTAGGGAATGGAAATGTTAAATGTTTTTTATTTGTCAAAGGGAGAATTTTAATAGTGCAACAAATAAAAATACCTGGCACCATCTGTCACCAGCAAAGCTGATCAAAATAAAACATTTTGCTTCTACACATAGGAGTCTATCTATGTTTATAGGAGGTAATAAAATGTAGTTATAATGTTATATTGTGCATTTAGATACGGGTTTTTCTTACACTTAAAGAATGGTACACAAAAATGAATAAATTAAAGAAAAACTAACTTTTGTGAATAAAAACTTTTACCTTAACATACTCTTGTGTCAGCCTCAGATTGTCTTGCAAAGAAATTTACTTACTAGATTACAATTTCAATGGAAAACAAACAGCTATGACACTCAATATTCTTACAAACTAGAACAAACTTCATTCTTGGCATCAAGTCCCTGACCTTTACGTTTTAATTTTGTTCTTTTGAATAAATGGTTAAGTATTTAAAACCGGTATGATTGAAAAGGGATATAAATATTATATGTTTAGTCACTGAGATGAGAGATGATGATCATTTCATACACATGTTAAATAGAATGACTATTGATACAGACAATGACATTTACCTGGTCTGTATGGATCTATCAAGACATCTGATTGCAGGCACAGTTTCCTCAAAAGATTTGTCCCTTCTTTGGATTTGACATCAACTGCAATGGACTTTTTTCCTCTGGCCAACCTGTCAACAGTGTCACTCTGTTTGACCCGGTCAACCCTGACGACCTTTGCTCCAAAATCCGACAGGATCATTCCGGCCATTGGTGCAGGTGCAAGACCTGCCATCTCAAGAACTCGAATACCGGTCAGTGCCATGCCTACTTGAAGATTTCTTCTTCATGAAATAATAAAATTCATGGCTGCCAAGCAATCCTAGAAATGACAAAAATGAACGAATGAATTTCAAAGGGACATCTTTTTGACTTTGTACAGCTACCAAATCTCTTTTTTAACTGAATTGTTTTACTGTCCACGGTTGAAACAATGCTTACCATAATCCTATCAAGACGATGCCTCTCTCTTAGCTTTTGTATGAGCCTGGGCGGTGGACACGCATGAGTGTTTGTGGCAAAGGAGGGGTATGTTTTATTTCATATTTGGAATTGTATTACAAACTTTTTAAAGTATCATTTATTGATTATACTTGTTACATACATGTACACAAACAAACACTATTCTTCATTGAGAAACATGAACATTTTTATGTTAATTGGTTGTTATTGTATTTGGAAATACTCAGACTAACAAATTATACACCAACAAACAAATGAACAAAAAGGAGCCAGAGTTCCCTTCGCTGCAGTACTGTAGCTCGAGGTCTTGCCTAGGTATTTGGGTTCGACCCAAATACCCAGGCAAAACCTCGAGCTACAGTACTGCAGCTTGAGTTCTCTTTGGTCTGACTCCTTCCTTGGCAAGCAGCTCAGAGTACTGTATGTGCTGTGCACGTATATCAAATGCCCTGGATAGAAAAGGTTCGCTACTGTCTCAGTGTCTAGATTTTCTCGGTCTCACCGTCAAATGTTCACTGTTAAAACATTACAGAAACTAAGTAACGTTTGTGAACATTATGGGAATCAGCACGACATTATCTTTCATACTGCAAAGACAGAATGTATGGCAATTTTCCCAAAGTCCTGGAAAGCTCACAGTATGAGAATACCCTGTGTACTACTGTATGGTAAACCTCTTAAGTTTGTGTGTACAAAAAAGTATCTTGGCTATATTATGTCTTCTTCAGGTACAGATGATGCTGATGTGCAACGGCAGCTGCGGTGTTTTTATGCTAGAGCTAATTTTATTTTACGTAATTTTGGCAATTGCTCACATAAAGTGAAGTGTACTCTTTACAAGAGTTTTTTATATAGCGTTTATTGTCTTAATGTTTGGTGTAATTACAGTGTCAAACAAATGTCTTCACTGAAAGTAGCCTACAATAATGCATTGAGATTGATATTTAATCTGAAGCGTGATACAAGTATAAGTTTAAACTTTGTTAGCAGAAATATTCTGAATTTTACCTCGCTTCACCGTAAATTGTTGTTTGCATTTTGTGAACGGTTGTGGAAAAGCGAAAACCCTGTTATTCGCAGCTGTGTTAATTCCGACTCTTATTTTCAGTCCAGTTTCTGGAAACATTGTAAGAGTATTCTTTATTAAGTTTTTTCTAGCTTTATTTTTTAGATGTAATGTTGTATTTTTTGTACATTTTACTGTATGGGTTTATGGCCTGAAATAAAGAATAATAATAATAATAACTACAACAAGTTCTGCAAATACAAATGTCTCAACGGTGTGACTACCATCGGGTCTAGCCCTGCGTACCGTGATGTGTTTTCCCGGCGTGTGGCTGGAGGTCGGGAACACACAGCACTGTGCGCGGGGCTACATCGGGTCAAGTTCTCGGTCACATGCATTGCAAATATTGCAATGAAAATGAAGTGCGTCTTTAAATATTTTGACTGTCACTGTGTCAGAATATGTACTACCACAAGCACATGCAGAACATTTAAAGATTGAAATACCTGTGATCCAGCAAAAGTTGGAGTTTGAACCAGCGAACAGATGATACTTCGGACTCTGGGATCAAAACACTGATAAATGACTCAGTAAGTCGTCAGTTTTTGGCTCAGGTAGAAGGGAATGTGAGCGTCTGCTACGCGTACGCACACATACCGGATAGTTTTCAGATTCAGCTGCTGTTTCAAGTATTCAAAAAGGATTTTGCAGAAATTTCGACCGACACGAACGACAAAAAGCTAAGAGTCGTTACAAGTCGAACACAATTACTCATCATCAAATACTCAACATTAGATGTTGTTTTTAAAGGCAAATGAGTAATTTATTTGCAGTCTTGTCAGTCACTCGAACAGAGTATTAGTATTCACATGCTCGGTGTATATATGTTCGGATTACTTTCCTCGTATGATACCAAAATGGCGCCTCCGAAAGACCGCGGCGACACGAAAATGAAATTTGCAGAAGGTTTGTTGTTCCTTTGTTTGTTTGCATTCCTGTTTATTCGTAGAGTTTATCCATTCCATACTCAGTCATCAAAAATCGCGTCATATTATCAGTTTTCAGCTTGAAATACGCATGTACTACATCACCTACGCGATGGCCCAGTGACAGGTTTTCCAATGACTGACGGAGCTGCTGCGGTTTGCCATGCTGGTTTGCGTTTGCCATGCGTAGCCTAAGTAATGTTGATTTGTTACGTAGACGAAACCTTGTACCTTTTAGCTAAGTCATCTCTACCTATTAACTAAAATTACATTTCAACGGTCGAAAACCGTTGATGCCGCTATCCATTTATCTATTTCTACACATTTTCACTGAATATAAAATTCGCCACGCTTTTGTTTGTGGTTGTCGAATACTGCAGCGCCCCCAGACTTCACTTGTAGAATCGCAGTCAGACAGAGCATGTTTTACCGTCGAAGTTAACATTGTGTATGAGCCTCAGAGGCATATCTCAAAACAAATTAACTATGCCAAACAAACTGAAAGGAATATGACTACCCTGCTAAGTCTCGCTTCTTTCTTCCATGATGTGCAAGCGTAGTACTACTACTAGTACCGAGTTGATCAATACTAACCCTGAGAAAAGTCTCTGGCTCGAAAATTTTGTAGACAATAAGAAACACACTGTGTTAAACTATTTCGTCAACTTTCATGCCTTTTCAACCATGTCTTATAAACTTGAGAAGCATGCAAGTCGACAACAGCTCCCAAGCAGTCCTAAAAAATACATTGATTACAAAATCACAAGACCAGATCTGCTATGTGATTGAGAGTGATGAATTGATGCAAAATTAACTCAAGAAAGAATCGTTGAAAAATTCTATCTGATACAATGAGAGTTAAACCTTTTCAAAACCTGGGATGACTAAAAGACAGGTTTCTAAATGTGATTAACTTTAAAATTTTGATTTGTCAAAATGACTCTGTAATCCACATTGCACCTATTAGTTTGTTACAATTTGCATGACATTTGCATATTCATACTTGTCACTTTTCTTCAAATATCTTCACAAATTTTAATGAAATCAGCAATTCAAAATATTCTATAAATATTTTTGTCTTATAGTACAAAATTTATATTGTCATTCACATAGATCTTGCAATAGAGAGTTCACTAGGTAAATATCTATATTTCATTTGTTTCTTCAATTGAGATGCAAAAGATCTAGTTTTACAAAAATGATATTGTTTTATCATTACACAAACAGAGACATTCTATGATCTTTGATGACCAACTGTCTGAATGTTTTGCATGTTTGAACAGGTGAGCGTGTTCTGTGTTTCCATGGACCCTTACTCTATGAAGCTAAGGTATGGCTGATGAATTTTCATCCAATTTTATGACTGAATAGCAGCGTTTAAATGTCCATTGTGGGGGAAAAATTTGGTGCTGACTGAGGGGAGACCATAATTATGGGAACTTAAGTTATGCACATGAAGTTTTTTTCAATGTTTATAGCAAAAAAGGTAATAATAGCGTGGATCAAATATAGGCAGCAATCATGGTGCAAACGCCTATTGTAATACTCAGTTCATATCAATATCTCAAGATCCCATTGTAAAGAGGGACATAGCAACCATTTGTGTTTATTTTGGGGGGGATTTTGTTTAGATACAGGGGATTAGATGTCTGTAATATTAGAAATTAAAGTTTCATGCATAAAAGTATTAAAGGCCCTATACAACCTCCCCAATCTGCACATTTGCACATACACATCTGATACGCCTTTAGGTGTTACACGGTACACCTGCTATCACTTCAACTTGTAGAAGTAACTTGCATGGTTATCTACTGAATAACTTTCATGTAAGAATTAACTTTCTGCACAGTGATGTCTCAGAGTACTATTACCAATATAAATGTAGATTGTTTATAAAATGCCCATCCAGGAGCAATGATAAAACAAGCCCTGTGCGATCACAATAGCAAGATACCAAAGACGTGAGAGACTTACTTTGTAGTGACAGAGAGACGCTGAAAAAAAACCGGCAAATTTGCAATTTAGCACTGATAGGCGATGAATTGCCTGCATGTGAATAGGTGCCATGTCCACCTGGCTACTAATATCAAACCACTGGTTTGTCCCAGGTTTTAACAGATACACTGTCTTGGTGCCTTTACTTTTTACTGATATAATTGACAATGCATCTTTGCAAATTTAAAAAAGTTGGCCGATGATGGGAATGTAGTTGTTAAGCAGTTGTGCTGACCTTGATCACACTTTCAATATTAAAAAAAAAACATGAAAGACAGGGTGCCTATGCATGTCATTTAAGTGAACAAAGCCAGCAAATGTCACCATTGGTATCTCAAAGATGTGATGTTATGTTATGTTATGTTGCTTCTGAACGCAGGCTCTGTAGTGCCTCTATATATTCAGTTTTGAGTTGTCAACTCTGGTAGAGATACTGTTCGATGTAGTTGTATTTCATTGCAGGGTTCGCGGTAGAGGTCGCCACAGTCGCAAAATGCGACTAAAACTCGTTTGTGGCGAACAAAAACTCATCGGCAATCGCCACGATCTCAAAAGCGTGGCGACAGCTGATTTCTATAGTCGAAATTGATAAAACTAAACTGTCCAAATCTTAATGCTTTTCCACTGATATAAGACAACATAAAAACTCTTTAGTTAAAGCACTTACTTGAAATTGTTAAGGAAGACAAAATACAGAAAACAGTTACAATTACATTCTCGCGATCTCGATCTCCATGAACTGGCATTCCGATCACGTTGATACTAAGATAGACAACCATAGCCAAAAGCAGCAAAACTCAGTGACGATTCCGAGCTTTATTGACACAGTATTTCATATCGCAGTATCAAATCAAATTGATTACACAATCCCTAGATCAGCGACATTTAGTGAAATTTCCACATTAATCATAACTTGAAAAAAGTAAACGTGAAACAAAGACGTCGTGTATGCTGTCGATCAACAGCATAGTGTGAAACGTAAACTAACTGGCATGGCATGTGCATTGACTGCACAAAAAAGCAAGTCGACATTGCAATATCAAACGGTCTACATCTTGTGAAAACAATGACAGACCAGTGAAAGTTGTAATAGTCACCGGTAAAAACTCTTCACTGATAAAAGGATAATAGCGTCAAACAAATGAAATTGCATATTTAGAGAAGGAAAACCAACGTCGCATCGTGGCCTTGAGTGAGAATAACAATTGCGGATGTGCGGAGTGGGACTATTCTATTTAGGTAACGGGGGTACGGAGGGACACAGATTCATGAAAGTACTGGCAAAACGTGCCATTTTCCTAGCGATGCTGTCGCGGGAACTTCAATGTCTCATTGTTGTAACACCTTTTTAATAGTTTTTCTGATCGGAAAAGTAATTTTACTAACTGTAATCATCTATTATACGCGCATCACCTTTCTTTATCGGGGTTTAAGTAGGGTAGGCATGTAAAGTAAAGTGAAGTAAGCCTTTATTGAAATCCTATCCCAATTGGGGATCTTGATCATAAAGTACAATACAGGTTTTGCAAAATCAACAACAAAAGAGTATATATAGATGAGGATGTAACATGTTCATCAATATTTTACTCTTTTTCATTTTTATTTTGATCTGAGTTCAAACAATTTTCCCAAATCACATAATGATGATTTGATTGTTCTTGAAAAATGTTCATAAGGTCTTGTGTGTCTCTGAATGTGTTTTTACAAATGTTTAGTTTACTTAAAGATCATGTCTACTGTCCATGTAGCCTTTGCAGTGAAAAAAGAAATGTATAGTCTCATGTATCTCGTATATATATATATATATATATATATATATATATATATATATATATATGTGTGTGTGTGTGTGTGTGTGTGTATGCATTTATGAATGTATTACATCAAAAACTTGAAGACTGAAGCATATTTCTACCAGCATTTAGTATGTGTGGCTAATGAAAGTTGCGTGTGGCTAATAAAATGAGGACCAAATTAGCCACACCGAGTAAGTGTGGCTACTAACTTGAAAATCCTACCGCTAACCCTGCATTGGTTGACTATTCAGGTAAACATCCAGGCGATTCAGTTCAGTTCAGTTCAGTTCAGTTCAGTTCAGTTCAGTTTAGATGAGGGATAAGGTATCCAGAGGATAATGAAAATCCCTTAGTTCTCAAGTATTGGCAGAGCGTCGTACTGGTTTTTAAAGTCATTGACAGACTGTGCATTAACAATGTTGGCTGGCAAACTGTTCCATGTATTGACTATCCTAGAAGAGAAGAAGTATTTTCGTATATTTAGTCTGACAGTTGGTTTCAACAGTTTATAATTGTGTCCACGTGTAGTACTTGATGACAGTTGAAGTGATACATTGCATGAGTCGTATCCGTTTAAAATCTTGAAAACTTGCAACATGTCTCCCCTGGTTCTTCTCTGCTCCAGTGTAGTAAGGCCAAAGTGCTGTAATCTTTCTTGATATGGTAGTTTACGTAGTTCTGGAACTAATTTTGTGGCCCGGCGTTGAACTTTCTCTAGTAGGGTAATATCCTTTTGTAACCACGGTGACCATGCTTGCACACCATATTCTAATCTTGGTCTCACTCATACATACTCATGCATGAGTCGTATCCGTTTAAAATCTTGAAAACTTGCAACATGTCTCCCCTGGTTCTTCTCTGCTCCAGTGTAGTAAGGCCAAAGTGCTGTAATCTTTCTTGATATGGTAGTTTACGTAGTTCTGGAACTAATTTTGTGGCCCGGCGTTGAACTTTCTCTAGTAGGGTAATATCCTTTTGTAACCACGGTGACCATGCTTGCACACCATATTCTAATCTTGGTCTCACCAGCTGCTTGTACAAACGTTTAATTATGTCAGTTGATTTGTGAGTAATTGTTCTTTTAATGATGCCCAACATGTTATTTGCTGTTTTTGCTGCCTGGATACACTGTGATGAAGGTTTGAGGTTGGAATGCACTGTTACACCAAGATCTTTTTCCTCCTCTGTATGTTGCAGTGGTATATTACTCATCTGGTAAACATGTGATGGATTATTCACTCCAATATGCATGGACTTACATTTCTTGACATTAAAACTCATCTGCCAATCCTGTGACCACTTTTGGAGTCTGTCCAGATCATTTTGTAACGTATCAGTGTCATTTCTATTGTAAATTGGGCGATATAGCTTTTTCACCTCTGACACATCTTCGTCACATCTTCGTCGGCGATTCTTAAACATGTTAATTGATTTTAATTGATGAAATAAGTGATGAAATTTACGACAGCATCTTTTTGGTATGCCTTCGTTATTTTCCTAAAATTGAAAACTTGAAAACCCCAATAATGTGGTGTATGTGTTATACCTGGCGCGATGGAATCTGAAAACGAATTCGAAACCGAATATATCCCGACGCTCACTTCGACATCGCAGGCCATTTTGAGTGCGCCACCAACACGTTTCAAAGGAGAAAGGCGGGGGACAGCAAGAAGCACGTCCGGTAAGTATAACAGTCCTAATAATCCCGACTGAACACCTTCTATTCTGTTGTTTTACGTAATCCTGTGTTTATTTCTTCATGAAATAGGGATGTCAGACCGTTATTTCAAGGTGTTTTGTTTAGTTATTTCGGCATTGTTTTGGAAACAACTTTTGAAGTGGATATTAATTTCTTGATCAACATGGCCGCTGCTGCCGTCACTGGTGTACGTCCGTATCGGACGGGACGGCAGAGCTTGCACCATTCTATGGCACACCAACACGACGGTCGAAAGCGTCCATGGCATTTACCTATGAAACAAACTCAGCAAAGCTGTTATCAAGGAGAGTAAATATTGACGGCGTTCAACAAAGATACCTAGTTCTGTCACTTTTCTGTATCATGTCAGCAGCTCAGGTTTTCCAGCACGCTCTGACATGACACTCACAGTACAGGTCGTGTTCCCGAAGGCCCGAGTCGTTTCAGTACAGCTTTTACGTCCGTACAAGTGACATAAAGAGTAGGTCGTCATGGAGAAACATGATGTAAATGTTGCTTTTTCTTAATCATCAATGATAAAATTATTTCCTAGAGCATTTTTATGAGAAACAATATTTGCCATGGAATGAGAAAGCACTGATACTTCAGCTTTCTCGTTTATTTTAGAAAATGCCGCGGAAGAAAAACTGGAAGAAGTCTGAAGCCAAAAAAAAGGTAGGTACTCTAACAGCTGAACAGTACAACCTTGTTGGGATTTTCTTTTTGTGAAAAACATCATTAACTTTTATATTCTTTGCCTGCAGTTTCTAGGCAACCTTAAAATTCAACTGCCTTGATCCCAAGCGAGTCAGCTTGAGCTTGACCCTGGTCAACTTGACCTTCAACAGAATTATGTAGCCAAGTATCCTGACCATTCATCCAGTTTCATTTTCAATATTCAGAGTTCCCTTGTTCCACTGATTCAAATTTTTAGCTGATTTAATAGCTCAGGTAGGCGTGAGATTCATGAACCATGAGCTCAGTTGACATTTGTAATTTGTCCAGTTGGTATTCAAATGCCACAGCTGACAAGTGCCTCTGTATGCTATGTGATATGTTGAATTCATGGTTTCTTGACTCAATGAATTTTATGTGTTATATGTGCCCATGGCTACTTCATTTATATAGTTAGATATGGCTGAAAAAAATGCTTTGCAGAGATGTCACCTGTTTGTTTTCTGACAAAAAATTATCAGAAAACACTCGGTTTCATGATAATCATGATGCAATGCATGTGCTAAAATGTAAAGAAAACGTTTTTCCAAGGGGCACACGTTTCAACATTGTTGTAAAAAGGTAGGTATCTCTTTCATGCCTTGCTGGTTTCAACCAACTTTACCAGTCAGTAACATATGAACTTTGCAGGATTTTAGATGTTACATGTCAGTGTTTCTATGTTTTCTCTGGGATGCCTGATTACCAAATCCTCCCCCCCCCCCTCCATTTCTGATCAAAATCCCCCTTTAAATAATCACAAATAGGCAACATGTCGCCCTTCCATAATGAGGTCTGAGATTACAATTTACACTGGGTACTTAGCATTCCACTTCATGATTACTGTCGATGATGTGGTATCATACAGTTGATGTAATCCACTATATGTAGCCACAGTAAAGTGATTCAAACTTCCTATCTATACAAGGATGAGATAAAGCTGAAAGACTCTCTTTTATTTGAAATATGATCAATGCTATAACCTTAATTTGCTAATACCTTGAACAAAATCTTAATTTGCATACCTTAGATTTGCATGATTTATTAATGTCCGCCACAATCAGAACCAAATCCCCCTCCCCAGATTTTCAAAAGAAGAGGACGACATAACCCTAGAGAAAACACTGCTGTTGTGTTCCAACATTGACATTGTTAGTATTACATTCTTACATTAGCAAGAGTTTCAGCAAGCTGTATAGACTTGGTTCAAGTCGGTGAATTTTAAAAAAATAAAATCATTTATAATAGTTTCTCTTGTGTCTCTCCTATTTCGTACAAACCTATCCGGAATTTGGCAGCTCACACCAGGTTTTCCCAGTGATTGAATGCGTCACGTTTGAGTCTGCACAGTAGTGAGTTAGTTTCTGCCAGATTCACCGACTTGGACCTCTTGCAAAGTACAGGCGGTGAGACGGACTGTGTACACAGTGACGTAGAGCAAATACAAAATGATTGACAGCCCCCGCCGTTATTCTGGCCAATAAGAAGAACGCATGCTAATAAACCTCTGCATGTATTAAAACGTTTGTTGTCATCTCCGTGCAAAGCTAGACATCGAGGACGTTTTATATCTGGGCGAATAGGCCTAATGGCATCAAGTTCGTACATCAACCACATTTTACAACTGATCGGTCGACCATCGCTGATCATGCGAGATTACCAAAGAAAGCTTGTTGAGAGTTACATTGAGGGAAAAGATGTGTTCGTCTGCGCACCAACCGGCAGCGGAAAATCACTGACATACGAAGTCGCCCCACATTGTTTTGATTTCCATCGCTTTAGGCACGTAAGAGAACAGGCTACAACTGTAAGGACGGTGTCTTTTTCCATCCTTGAATAACCGGCGACGATTTTCGCATTTTTTCACATGGGCCCCACAAACAACACAGATATTTTCACGCGTTTTCGGTGATACAACAGAGGTCGTGCTGACTTTTGTGGGAGTGATCGCACTCGACATTTTGTCAACAACCCCATGTGAGTTTTATGCACGTCTCGTTAGGGTCAATTGGTAACTCCTCCCAATGTGTAAAATTTAGTGATGTCATCTTATGAATAATATATGAGTAAAGAAAACGTCATCTCATGAATAATTTATAGCAACGCAGATCGTGCAAGAAAGCCAAGTCTGTGATTCCGGGTGAAACTCCGCTGTATAGCGTTCACTCCACTCATGGCGTTCACCCTACTCATTGCGTCCACTCACGCGCGCGTTTCACATGAAAGCAGAATACAAATCATTGCGTTTACTCCACTCAAACATTCACAAATCACAGACTTGAACCAAGTCTACAAGCTGTACTAAAGTAAACCCAAGATGTGTTTTGTCATTTTGATTAGGAACTTTTACATCAGTCATGAACACACAGTTGAGGTTTTTTACCAAAATTATGTTCTGATAGGATTCAGTTTTCCTAACGTTATTGCATCTTGAACATTAGCATTAAAGAACAAAGTTTGTTAGCATAGTATTATTATTACTTTATTATTACCGAATGGAGTCGATAAGGATTGTGACTTGGTGTTGTTAAACAAACACACGCACACAATCCCACTATACAGCACACAATATAATAAAAACACCAAAATTGCAACAAAAATAGTATAGAAACAAATTACAACCAATAAAACTACTGCGGAGTGATGCCCCCCAAAACTGTACACTAAAACACCACACTAAAAATTACTGGATCAACAAAGTTGAACTGCCCTTGGATAAAAACTGGATTGTCTGAGTATGTTGCCTAATGTCAGAGGTTGGTAACATAGGAAAGGACACTTCCAGTTTTCATAAGCTAGTAGTGATTAATGCTTCCATCAATCTTTTATTTTTTCAGAGCATCTGTAGAGAGCTTGGTGTCTCCAGTAACAACGTACTGTTGTGGAGTACCCAGTCTCCATACTAAAACGGAATATGTGGTGTGGTAGTGCTCACTACCTTATGAGGGGGAGTTCATAGAGTTTGTTCTGTGTTGTAAACAATAAGTGCCAGAGATTTACCAAGGGAATGTCAGATTCATTCCTAGTGTACTGTACATGTCAAAGAGACAGCAGGCACTATACAGATGATAGACTTGCCTACAATAGGAAGAAGAACATTCTTTATCATATTCCAATTGATGATAATAATCTCTGCAGATGTATTCATGCATTTTGCAAAAGGCATGATAAAGCAACTATTGATTCTCACAGTGTAAACAGTCAATCAGGCACACTACAAATTGCTGATACACAACCATTGCAGTTCTATACATTGTATGAAATGGACAACTGACTAATGTTAGCCAACTCTGAACGTTGTGTACCTTTTGTGTTTTAATTTTTTGTGCCAGATTGGTTTGTGTAAAGTGATTCAAGTTTTGATTGTATTTAACTGTATACAGGAGATATTGCTATTGTTCTGCTCAGAGCAATTTAAGCATGATGGCCACAACTCTTCAATTTTGGTAAAACAATAGAAATTTAGTAACATAATTTATTATATTGTTAAGCAAATTAGCCACTATGCTAGCAGAAATTCCTTGGAGAACACTGATTGTAATGTATGAAGCAATGTTAAGATAAATAAAGGTTCTCATTGTGAGCTGTAAATGATATGCACCGTCTGATACTGTTGTCATTAATGCTTGCCATACACAATACACCGACACACGATTCTTTCATCAGATGAGGTGTAGGACCCGCATCTATATTGTACAGCAAAATTTGAATGAAGAATGTGTATCTGGTAATACGTTTAAGACAATTTACGGTTTCTTTAATTTTCAAAAAATCATTGTATATGACTTAATTACTCTCTCAAGGGCAGTAAATTTCATATAGGGTTAAGATATTTCCAACAAGTGTAAATCCCATGTTACACGGCATTGATAGAAATGCAAGTATTGTGAAGATGTCCAGGGGTTATAGGGGACTACACACAAGCCCATTTATGTAGCCCTACAACATTTATATAATATTGTCTACCATACAAACATTTAACAATGTTGAGCCGGTTGTATTTTCAGGCACTATGTTTACAATTTAATTTTCAGCTGAATCTGATAAAGGAATTACCATTATAATTATTATTAGTCCTTATTTCAACTTCATAGAATGTTGAATCAATGGCTGTTCTTGAACAGTGTGGGGTTGTTTTATCAGTGATTCATGTGAATGTGATAATGATGAGAGACAATATTTTTTACCAGTATATGCAACTGTCTCCAGAAGAGTACATCTACCAGTGATTTTATCATGAGATTATTCAGAAAGCAAGAAAAGTTCACAAATTTCTGATCCCTAGGAGAATAGGTTGTTTTCAAAATTATAATGAAGAATCTGACAAAAATGTCAGACGTCTGTTTTCATCATCTAGCTATTCCTTTTGATTTCCATTGTACAGTGTGTGAAATACCAGGTGAAGGAAAAGCAGACGAAATACTTCATCCACTACAATGGTTGGAATAAAAAGTAGGTATCAAGTTTATTTTGTTGTTATTCTTAATATAGCTTGAATATAACAGGGATGAGGAATTCCATTTGTCTGAGGCCTTACTTAGTCAATTTGCAATTTCGCAAGACTATGGCCGATTAAGTTTAATGCTGTTATAAAGAATGAATACAGAACTATCAGAGTAAATCTATTGCAGGACCACTTCAGTGAAAGTGGCAATGTCCTGTCAATCACCAATCCTGAGAGGATTTGCTTTCCTCCGAATTTAACAGTAATGTAGCCTCCTAGCAGGTGTCATTGAGCTAGTCTGTATTACCAAGAAGCACAGCCATGTAAAGCAATAGTAAGAGCTTATCATAACGCTAGTCTCACCGTAGGTAAATGTAGGATGGACAGTGGTAAGACATTACACCAAAATAGAGGTAGTATGGCCAAATGTAGTACAAACAGTAATACTGTATCAGTGAGTGGAAAAAAGTAAAGAAGACATATGTAAACAAAAGTGAAGAAAAAAAACAACAAAGAGACCCATAGGGAAACCATATCAGATATAATATGGATGAATATTAGGTTATCTCATTTCTGATTTTCATACATTCTTGTATATTTTTGCTAAAGGTAAGTATTTACTCAGTTTCCGTATTCATTATATATATTAAATTATTTCTGTCTGTGAAAGGATCTTCTGATATTCAAAGAAAATATTTCCTTTCATACATTCAAGTAGGGATTCAATATGTTGAGTGTACCAGTTAATGTTCAAGCTTTTGTTAACTACATAGCCATCTTTCAGAAAGAGGTTATCACTATTATAAATCCTATCGTAATATTTTATATTTGTATGAAAATTGCAGTATGGTATCTTCCAAGGGGTTGACTAGAAATTGCCAACTGAGGAGAATTTTTGACTATGTTACGTAAAAATCAAGAAAAATTTAGGTGTACATTACAAAGATGAATGAAGTACTGGTTATGTTGGTCTCCCAACATTTCGCTAGTATACACGCTGATAGGTCTGATCAGTTTATCAAAGAGAGATAACATAAGGGATACACTTAGTTGATTATCATTACAAATAGTGCTTCATACCTTTTTTCTTCTTCAGTAAATCCAACCCAGTTTTAAATTTTCCTTTTGTTGTTGTAATAGTATAGATAGTTCCAATAGTAATAGTATATTCTGAGAGATAGCAGTAGGTCAACTTTTTAATATCTGCAGCACAGCAAAATTTCCGATCCGAAAGACACATTTTGTCATGGTCAACGTATTCAACATCATGGGTAGGATTCAACAAATGCAATCGAATCCTCTGATCTTATGGAATTGCTGTATAATGTACAAATGTTGGGAGTAGTGAATGTTTCTTATTGAATTAATGGACACGTTGATTTAGCATAGCCCAGCATGTACCTTAATAAAATCAAACTATTGTTGCTGTTTTCAAGAGTTGCCCTAACAATCAGTACCATAGTATGTACAAAGATATGATGAAATCTGTCAATTAACCCTTTGACTGGTGTAATTTTTCTCACCAAAATTTTAGTGCAATATTTTACCAATTTTTGTGAACTGTTCTGAAAGTTTTTTCATAATTTTGGACCAAATGGATATCACATTTCATCTGCTACAGTTTCTTACCAAAATTTTGGCAAAAATCTGAAAAAAATTGACTGTGGTATATTTTATAAAGGTGACAAAAATAGACTGGCACTCAAAAGGGTTAATGATGTAGACAACTTGAAATTAAAATATGTTGATAATGAACTACTGTGTCAATTTTGTGCTAATATATTATGCTCTTTCTCACTCTTATATGATGGTTGCAGCTGGGATGAATGGGTTCCGGAAAGCCGGGTCCTGAAATACAATGAAGCCAATTTACAAAAGCAAAAGGAGCTTCAGGCACAACATGCGTAAGTATTACAAAGAGTCCTGCATGCCGTTGGTAGTTTGGGTCTGGATGCATGTTGTCAGTAAGTGATGGAGACAAGATAAGTGCATGCTGGTCATTGTACATCTCTGCACACAGGTAGCATGTTGATTAAGCCATGTCTGACAGAGTCCAAGTATGGAAAAAAGTATATTATCCGTAAGCAAAAAGAGCAGGGTTTCGTCTGTGGATGAAGTTGTAAACAACGATGTCAAAAATGTAGAATAGATTCAAGGTAATTATACCACTTAGCAGAACCCGTAGTGTGCAGTCGTTAAAGTTACTCAATGCGATTTTGATACCCTTTTCATCTCGGCAGAGCTGCACAAGCAGACAATGATTATCTACTGTCAATCTAATTTAAAACTTAAAATCTTCACATCAAAAACACCTGCTGAAGCAACACTCTTTGAGTTGCTGGTTTCGGCATAGGATTGGTACACAATTCTTTGTATATTTGGCTATGTTTTGTCATTTCAGACAGAGGAACCAATTATCTGACAGTGGAATAAGGACATTAGCCATAGGGTAATAGTCTTCTGAAACTCTACTATAGAAGAATTAAACTCTGTGTACTGCTTACGAATGAATGTGTGTATATGTGTATACAGAGTGGCAAATAAAGTTTGTAAGTGTGTGTTTTTGCCTATAAATGGCTCAGTACACTGGAATGAATAGGTTCATCTATGCAAAGATACGTCTTTCATTTTATGTCCTGTTTCACCGCCGTACAAAACAATTTAGGCTGAAGTAAGTAAATTCTTTGTTTTGCATCCGCTATGAATTCTGATAGGTTGGCAGGCTAGTGGTCAGAATGCACAAAAACAATTCAACACATAATCAATTTGTTTATATTTGACAGTTTTCTCATACAAAGCGATTTTGTGTTCCTGTAACTATATGCGTCTGTGGGGTACCGTTTTATGTCACCACATGATTCAGTGGTTGTAATATGACTGCTAATGAGGAAGGGTTTTGTCACAGTGTAAAAGTCATGGGTTGATTTTCACCAATGACAGAAAATTCTGCAAGAAAATGTTGTTTTCCTGAAAATGTCGGACAAAATAAGTGTGATCAGATGCAAAACAAAGAATTCAGTTACTCTGGCCTTATTATTACTATCCTTCGTAAATATTTGCAATTTTACATTTCTATAAAAATGTGTGCAATTTTGGAAAAGTCCAGAGCATTACATCCACCAGTTGTGATCAGAGGCAAAAGTCACTCAAGCACTACAACTGTTTCTTTTCGCAAACTGTCAACGCTTTTATTTATGTTCAGGTTTCATAGAAAAATCTTAGAACAAAGAAACCAGCCTTCTTTTTACATATTAATGCGACTTTTGCATATTTATGCAACTGAATAAACAAAGTAAGAAAAGAAAAGGGAAAGTACCTCTACATCCAACACTTCTTTGATGAGAAAGTTTTTTTGAGTTTTCCTGATGAAAAGATGACTGACACGGGACAGGAGAAATCTTGATAAATTGCATATATTAATGTTAACATGCCTTGCTCATCCAACAAGTGCATTTAAAATTCTCTTTTGCCATGTATATTTTATATTCGTTATTTGTGTTAAAATTTTCAGATATTGCTTTGCTTTTGTACAAGTTGTTTTTTATCAAATTCCACTTGAGTGTTTTGATAAAATATTCATCATGACATCATTTCATGGATTTTATTTAATGGAGAAATGCTTTAAACTGGACCAGTGTTGTAAAATGGTACACAAACTGCCATGCAAGACAAACAATTTTAATCGTCAAAATATCGTTCACTCTTTCCTTCCATGTTGCGTCTTAAAATATCATATCTCCATTTATTTCATTTTACCATGATTGCACCAAACATTTTCAATACCAGTAGAACAAAAAGACTTAACAGTATGTCATAGTGAAGTTTGTTTGACATACCACTTTTTTTCACGCTCTTTTTTTTCATATTGATTTCTTTTATGGAAATTTCCAGGAAAGGCAAGAAATCCAAACTCTCTGCGTACAAGAAACCAGAAAAAGAGAGAGAAAGGGCTCCAACTCCAACCACCTCTTCTGAAAGACAAGGACAGACAAGTTCACAGTCAAAGAAAAGTAAGAATATTAGAATTTTGCACATTGCAAAAATGTCAGACTTATCACTACTATTATAATAATCTGCTCAGTGTAGGGTGTTGTTCACACTATATGAATAGCAACCACCAAGATTCCTGCCCAGAATTTATCACAATGAAGACTGCTAACACCGTAACATACAGAAAGCGGTGTAGGTTAATAGTTCATACTCTTCATTGTTTTATTTTGTATTTATTAAAATGACGATGAGCAAAGTAAACAATTCCTTGATATTGATGAAATGATATGACAGATCTTGAAATCCGGCTGTGTATAGTCAGGAGTCCTATACTTAACAGACATTGCAATGCCAGTAGAAAATAGAGTTTCAGTATGGTCACTCTCTGAACCTTTCCTACTCTCAAGTTGTGGCTAGAGTTAGTGTGATTTGGTTAAGATAGTATACATTTTGAAAGTGAAAGACTGAAACTTTTGTACTATTCTCAATAAAACTTTCAACCATTTTCTGACCAAACAGCTTACAAAATTACCAAATATTTACCAATATTTGAATTCAAAATGGCCACCATCCATGTGTGAACACTATGCAGGAGGATCAAATTTTCCTTCGAAGAAGTGAGATGGTGAAACTTTTTCTTACTCCAAGAGCTTTAACCCTTTCACCACCATGGTTTGTCCCAAATCCATTGTTTTCTATGATAAAGTTGGACCTGTATACAGGAAATTGGGGGTGAAAGGGTTAAAATGAGCCCCAACAAGTGAGATCGGAAAAAAATTATAAAAATTTGAGGGTCTGAATATCTTTCCCTGAGGCACATTCTACCTTAAGGTAAGCATACCTGGTCAGTGTCTGGGGGTTATTGTCCTAGAATCTAGAAAAGAAGCCTCATGCTAGCAATAACAGAGAAACCAGGCTTGTGACCACAATATGTTTCCCTACTATGGTATCAAGTCATTGAGTTTCATGCTCTACCGTGAAGTTGTTTCTAAAGGAATACTCATAAACATCAATGATCCATTTACCCTTGCATTTTTTTTGAGAGAGGCATGTTTACTGGTATCCAATCTGGAGTTTGCATCAGTTCATATTGTTGATAACTAGTTTTTCTTCCCCTAAACAAAAGTTTAATGCAAGCATTAAATATCCAGCATAACGTTCACACAATATGATGATTTTGGCTGACAAAGTTGTATTTTATGTTCAAGGTTCTGGTCTGAGTGGTACTTCCACAACTTCTACACCTACTGCCTCCAGCGATGCGTCCTCCACAACCTCCGATCAGCCAAAGAGGAAAAGGGCAAGAATGGATGCCACTGTTGAATCCGTAGGTTTTCACTTATAGCTGATTTGACACAGTGACAGATTGCATGGAATCATTTTCACTCACTGTGTGTAAAACTCATTTAAAAATGCACAGTGCGTTCATATCCTGAATGAAGATTATATGAAATGTTTCATCAATCAAAGGAAAATGTTTGAAGTAAATATTATTGTGTAAAGTATAAATGTCTATAGACTTTGAAATTTATCACATTTGAGAGGAACAGTTTCAGGTCTTGTCACTCATTCACCTGACTCTTCACACGTCAAATATGCCAATTGGTCTAAATTTGAAAAGTACATAATTGTTTATTTCAGTGATACTTAAGAAATTGTTGACAGTAATATTAATAAGTTGCACTGTCTTCCCTATCACATTTTTGTATGAAATCTTCCTCCAGAAAACTAATGATCCCTCTACCTTTATGTATCACACTGGAAGTAATTTGCTGCTAGACTCACATTATACATAGGATCAAGGACGTCTTATTATTGCATCAGTTCCAAGTATATTATTCATTCCAGAGCTTCAGTTCATGTAAAATCTTTGATTACCCTTTGTCCAAATATTTTCAGGAAGAGTCGTTTGTGAACAGAGTTGAAATAAAGATCAAAATTCCTGATGAATTGAAGCCAGTGTTGGTTGATGATTGGGATTTGATAACCAGACAGAAACAGGTGAGTTAACAGGCGTAGTTCATCCCTATTTTTAGCTCATATTTGGTATGTATATAATTACCAAAAAGAGCTTATATGGTGAGTCGGTGGCGTCTGTATGTCTGTGTGTATGTATGTATGTTTTTAAAGGCCAGCAGCTGTAACTTTTGATGATTTTTTCTCCATTCTTGTTTTGTATGTCAATTGCAAGTTCTTGTTCTACTCCCCAAAGTAATATTGAAACACCTAATTTGTAGCTCATCAAGATAGAATCTATCTATATGTGGAGAATGCATTGTTATTGTTTACGTTTGAATTGTAGTCAGGACCTGAATTCACTTGTCAACAATGACAACGCAATCTGCACATATGCAGACTGAGTCTTCAAGCTGAATGTTGTGCATCTCAGCATGCTTTGGGGAGTAGGTTGAGAAACTGATTTTGGCATTAAAACGAAAATAGTGGGAAGAAAAGAATCAAAAATTACAGCTACTGACCCTTTAATGATGAATAATATCCCACAGTGCTTGCAGTTTTCTGCTACAAGGTTCACTCCGATAGTGATCGTACGATAATCTTATCTACTGTTGACATGTATCATCCTCACACATGTGCCCACAGTGTTTTGTCAGAAGAATATTAAAGTTGTGATCATGCCAGAGATTTTTTGCAACATAGCCTTACACCAGACTGTAAAAGCTCTGTATCCACGCCATTTAAATATATATCATGTTGGTCTCATTATATTTTCTCATGTACCCAGCTTGTCCACCTACCAGCCAAGACCAATGTTGACCAAGTCATAGATGATTATGTTAAACACAAAACATCACGGGGACAACTGACTCCAAGCAAGTAAGTTTCTAATGTTAATTAAGTTTCATTGTTGTTGAAATAGTGCCATCATATCTTCTGATTAGGTCATTTATTTGCAAATCACCACCCTCTGCAATATTATCTTTTGATTTTCTGCCTACTGAGCTTTGGCTACTGTGATAATGAATATATCAACATAGCTTGCACATTGTTAACCCTTCAGTTATCTGGAATGCCAGAACCTTGCATAATGAACTTGCATAATTCCTAGGGTCATACTATGAACCTTGTGTGCCAGAAAATTCCAACATGATCCTACACATGTTCATACTGTCTTTGGTATATAGGAGATAGCATTCTCAATAGAAGGCAAGGGGTTGATGTATTTAACTTTCCTTACATACAGGTATTTTCCATTTGCCTAAAACTCATCTAAGTGAAATTGATCATTATACAGAATAATTTATTCACTGTCCTTATAACCTGGGACATTGATATGTACATCTTTGGACAGCTTCAAGTTTTGATTCAAAAACAATTCATTGCAGGGAGAGTGCCATCATTGAAGTCTCGGCTGGTATCAAGGAGTATTTTAACGTCATGCTAGGAACTCAGCTGCTGTATAAGTTTGAAAGACCTCAATATGCTGAGGTGAGTTTACGTTGATGTGCATGCAAATGGGAATTCCAAGAAATGCCTGCATTTGTTAACTATGTCATAGTATGTGCAGTATATCAGTGTGTATCTCACTATGAATATACCGGTAGATTTCTGCCCTCATGGCATTGACAAATACAACTTTCAGATCAGGACTTTGTCACTGTATACTGGATGTGTCTTATAGTGGTTACACTGTTGATCTTCAGAAAAATAGGGCTACATGTAAAGTGTCCTATCTCTTTGTGTATGGTCCACATTAAATGAGCCTGCATTGTTCCTCTGGAAAATCAAACTTGCAAATTTGACCACCCTTCAGTACATTCAGAACAAAACGTGTAAATTTAGAACAGAACATTTTATGCCCATTATCTGATTGCATGATATTGGATTAGATACTGAGATGTTCTTCTGTGTGCATAAGTTACAGCAGAGGAAGGAGTCGCCATTGCAGGATATTCTGAAAGATTTAACTACCCTGACTGTGTACTACACCAATACATCATTCATGGCCTACTTTGTAGTAATTGTTATAGAGATTTGACGACCATTGTTTTTCCCCTTCAGATTTTAGCATCCCATCCAGATGCCACAATGTCACAGATATATGGTGCTCCTCATCTGCTCAGACTTTTTGGTGAGTCGTCACTTTGTCTTTTCCCTTTCTGTGTCGAACAAAGTGTAATGTTTATGCAGGTGAATCTCCAACAAACTGACTCTGTACATTTCAAGGAGACAGAGTTACTGGGGTTTTTTGTTTCCTAAGTCAAAAATGGTTGTTGTGAATATCAGCAAAGAGCTCTCACTAATGCTCAGTGTGATAAGCGTCAAATATTTCAAGACTCTGTAAGGGTCATGGTGTGTCAGAACACCATTGGCCCTCAATAAGTATGCATTTCAGGTTGATTCCAAAAATCATATTCTTTCCTTTGTCAGTTTTCACTGTAAGTAAAGATGAATGAACCCTTTGTCATCCCCTCTAGATGTCCAACATAAGTAGATCTGGAATCATACAATGTTGACAAAACTTACATTCAGAGACTATGAATGTGTCTTTGCTAAGGCTGTTACTTTGTAAATTTTTTCAGGGTTCTCTCTCCCCCCCCCCCTCCAAAAGTCATGCTACGGAGATTCCCTAGTGTTATGAATGCAATCGTATAGGGGACAACAGATATGAAACATTGGTACCCAAATGGTATCCAATGTACTCAAATCTTAGCAAAATACTTACTTTGCCTATCATATTGTAACAAGATAAAAGGCAAATTAAAGTTGTACATGCCTTCAAGTTGAAATACTTGAACTCTTGTGCAAACATAACAGAACTTTTAACTATTCCTTTTGGAAATCAAGATTAAAATTCCAGGGTCACCATGCAAAATTTGGTACAAAAGAAAAAATTACCCAAAATTCAAAATGACCGCCATTCCTGTGTTCACTAGAGAAAATTAACTTTTCAATTTAACAAAAATAAGCGGTTGAAAACTTTAGTTGCTGTATGAGCTTCAAAATGAACCTCCACAAGTGGTAGACCAGAAAGGTAAAAGTTTTTAGTCTGTGCACATTTTACGTTAGCTAAATGACAAGTTTTGCCAAAAGACAGTGTTTTGCATGAGTGTTAAGGCATTGTTAAATCAACCATGAACTTGCTGGAATCTCATCTGATTTTGAAGTGTTTATACTTTCTTACAGTCAAACTAGGCAGCATGTTGGCCTACACACCGCTTGATGAGAAGAGCGTGCAGCTACTGCTCACACATGTCCATGATTTCCTGAAATATTTACAGAAGAACTCCTCCCAGCTGTTCAGCGTCAGTGACTACGAAGTAGCACCTCCAGAGTATCACAGAAAAGCTGTGTAGATCTCCAATGGAGAGTTAGACAGGTCTATATACATGTACTGCCTATTTCAATGAAGATTATACACTTGGTACTTCTGTGCGTGCTTGGCTGAATTCTGATCCCAAGCTTGACAAAGTTATCGTTAGGTGTTTTCACAGTTGTTTGTGAAGAATGTTTTATCTCAACTTGAATACCTCAGACATGTCAGAGATCAAGAATTAGACAGCCATAGGTTTGTGTGTTGCTAAAGATTTATTCACTGAACCTTTCACCTCAAAGGATGAGCTGTGTTGGTGACGTATTAAATATTTGTCATATACCTCGTGGCTGTAATAATAATATCAGCTTGTAAACATAGTTAATATGTGTCACCGGTATACATCAAGTAGAAATACTGTAGCGGAGTTACACCACTTTTCATAAAACTGTCAAAATTGATGACACGGTAACTCTTTTGAAATGAATCATCAGAATATACGATGCAATTTCTAGAACACCCTGGATATCAACTCAATGTGTGCAGTCTTGCAGTTGATAAAAACTATGCTCTGATTCAATTATTTCCAACTGATCATGGATGGTACCAGCAGCAAATTTATTCTTCTTTTTTCCTTGAATTTCCTTTTATGATGCAAGATGTGTATTTTTTATAAGTTATTCACAAGCTGTTTGGTTGGTCATCGTAACAGTAGGATGTAGAGGGTAGTGAGATACCTTTGATCATGATTGGGCTTTGTAAGCTCTGTACACCGTGTCTTATTCACTTTGAAATCTGTAATAAATCAGAGAGGGTCCGTCTCTTGAAATGACTCTGAATTGTGTTTTTCATTGGATGAAAGGGTTCATGGTATGTTCCTTGAAAGTGAAAAACTTGAACTTTTGCTCAAATTGTCCTTAATAAAACTTTCAACCATTCTCTTACCAAAACAAGAATGAAAATCACAGGTCATTGTGCAAAGTTTGGTTCTAGAGAAATAAATTACCTAACATGACCAATTTTTGAAATTCAAAATGGCTGCTGCCTCTGTGTTAAAACTATGGCGAAAAATACAATTTTTGAAATTCAAAGAACTAGGAATATGAAAATTTTTCTTACTACAAGAGCTTTAAAATGAGCCCTCAAAAGTGGTAGATCAGAAAAGAGTTGTAACAATTTGAGAGTCCTGGTATCTGTCCCAGAGTCTCACATTCTACTTCAACAAAACCATTTAGATGGGAAGACGTCAGTTTTACTGGTATCCAGAATGCAGCTTAGCTGAACTGATCTCTCTTTATTTCTGGTCTTTTGACAGTGTTTCTTTTCAACATTTACACTGAACTTGGTACTCTGCAGGAAATTGATATGTCAATGTACATGTGTCTTGAAAAGTAGCAGGACCAATGTGGAAAATACAAATGTTATGTTCCTCCCACACAGCTCCAATTTAGCAAAATCAGTTATTTATTTTGTCCAAGAAAAGTACTCCATTTGCAGCTACTTCCTCATGAAAACTATACTGGAACATGTTCTACTGAGACTATCTGGTACATACTACATCCTCAACTTACAATTGGCTGTGCTTCCCTACAGGAGTATAATGCTGACTGGCTAATACCATAAACGATAATAATACAAATAGTGACAAATTTTGCCAGTCTTATGATAGAATGTAATATATTTACTGTCAACTCAGCCATTGTGTAACATTACAACTGTTCTGAGAGAAATGAACAATGATTTGAAGTAACATTACATTTGCAAGTTCTATGCCCCTCCCTTCACAAATAGATTACTAACCAATAGATCGTTTTTGTCACCCAGCACCCATTTCATAGTCATATTATTCATTCATTCATTTATCGACTAATATGCTTATTTACAGCACAGATAGGAGATGGGAGACTGTTTAGAGTCATATGATGACTGACATAATGTGACCGAGTTGACAAGTGAGATTTGATGAAAACACGATTGGAACTAATTTGGAATAAGGCCAAAGTAATTAAATTCTTTGTTTTGCGTCCACTCTAAATGGGAAAAGGTACGCGTCTAAGCAGCTGAAAAACACACAATAAAATTAACACAATGTAATATGATTGCAGCAAATAAAAAATTGTAACAAATTTCAGTTCAGAAAAGCTAAGCGGTCATGTCCTAAAATTTCCTATTCAAATACACTGTGTGTGTTTTTCATGAAAACCTTAAAACCTAAGCGGGTGGGGACGCAAAACAAAGAATTTAATTACTTTGGCCTAATTGGATCTTCGTATTTTTCAAAATTTCTCAAAAGTGTTAGGTGCTCTATAGCGAATATTACAATATTACAAATTACTCATAAAAACAAGTATATAACTTGAAAAGCAAATGAGCTTAGGGGCCGTCGATAATAAAAGCTGACACACAAGAAACGTAATTCCTTCGTTTTACTTGAAACCCCCTCCCTCCCCCTCAAAAAGTTCTTATGCGAAATCAATTTCGTATTATGATGCAGTTTCTGACAAACCCACACGCACCTCTCCGATCCGCACGCCCATGAAAAAATACCGGAAGAGCACATTAATTAATAAACCTCCACTTTACGCGTTTCACTTTTTAAGACAGAACATTTTAATGTATTTAGGACGTAGGAAAATGTTTTACATACATGTTTCACGTTGAAAAAGCATACAAGTTTTTATTTCACATTCATGTCTTTTCGTTGTCTTTTCCGTCTCCGTACTTTGTGGTCATTCTGTTCTCGATGATCGCGAAGGTAGTTGTGCGTTCTCGCTGCAAAGTCGCACTTCGAAAACAATAGAAAATCCTTATGCGATTTTGACGCACACAAAACGAAGTAAGCTTTAACCCCCCCCCCCCAACGAAAGAATTACGTTTGTCGTGCGTCAGCTTTTATTATCGACAGCCCCTTACATTGGCAGATTAAACCGACATCCCAAATCGTCGTCAGAACTGCGCCTGCGCGAGTGTCTTGTTAACAAACAATGACGTGCACGATATCTTGATGCACCTCATCATCCCAGCATCATAGCTGCAACCATGTGGATTATGACAGGCATGTTTTAACTTTCATCAGTCACCATCGTACTAGTACCTTGTGATAGAGGGACAGTGCTTGGATACAGTGTTTAGTATGGCCCCATACGACCTTTGAGCGCAGTTCCGACGACTTTATCCCTTTAAATGTATAGCATGTCGTAGAGTGTTGCGGAAAGTTCTTCAGTAAGACTTTACGAAGTTGATCTTGAAACATTTCGATTCCTAGCCCGCTGACAGCTTTTCCCCTAAACCCCCACTCCAGGAAAAGGAAACAGCAGCCCCCTAAACGCCTTGTCACAACGAAACCACAGGTTGATCATAAGATCAACAGCTATAAATAGTTATGAATGTTACCGCCCCCTGATTGTGCATTTCAAAATTTGATTCAAGCCCTTGATCGTGGCGTCGTCACTGCGCCAAATATATGTTGGCTGGTGTGAGGTGTTCCTGTTATCACAGTGCCGGTAGCATGTATGTATGTCTGTTTGGTTTTACCGGCCACGCCCCCTAGGAGAAAGCTCTGTGTGCATCCCTGCCAGAGATTTTCTGCGTCCTTTGTTTATGAACGGTCCCTAGATTGTAATATATATGTATCAAATAATTATGTAATCATGTCGCGACTTAAAAGTGTACAGAGGAAGAGATATATATGTATTCTTGACTGTGAAGGGGCGTTTACATTTTATTGCGTACAGCTTATAACCGTACGTATCAGTCCCGTTGCTCTGAACAAAATTTCGACACACCTGGACGATGGCTGAAGAAAAACCGGGTTTACGAGACCGATTTCAGATCAACAATATGCTGATACGAGAAACTTTGGCCGAGTTTATAGGGACCTTTATTTTTGTTGTAAGTATATATTAATGTATACGTAGGTACGGAAGCGCCTGTATATCAGAATTGCGTTGACTACAGTTATATAACTTCGTTTGTAGGCACAGTCTGTGTATGGAGGGACTGTTTTTGTTCAGTGTAAAGCCCGAATGGCTGATGCGCGCTTGCGCTGGTGCAAGCGACATGTTATGCCGTCATTCGACAGAGATCTTCAATGCTTACGATAACATTAACATGTAGGGTGACAATATATGGTAACTGTCACTTTCCATGACACCTGGGCATGGTATTGCAATGTTCTGTCATTGGGAAGTTGTGTACATTACTAGGCGTCATAACAAACTCAGCATACACCCTGGCAACGATCAACTATTGTGGCAGATTCACAACTCTGCAAATTATCTCTTTACTAAACTGACTGTACTCTCCTCCTCTCCAGTCGTTTGGTTGCGCCTCGATCGCTCAGGTTGTCTTGAGTCGAGGGGAATTCGGGACGACTCTCAACATAAACTGGGGTTGGGGTTTCGGCATCGCATTAGGAGTGCAGTGGGCATTCAACATCTCAGGTAAGCTTTGATAAACTCTACTTCTTTGGCAAGCATAGCCTAGTGGCTCACGTAAACCAGCATGCACTATAAGCTTATATTATTAAGCAAACGATTTCACATTACAAAGTAAAACAAATACTGAGCATGGCTATTACTGTCGCATGCAGATAAGAATGGACAGTGAAATTGATCTAAATGTTATCACACTTGTGTAATTGGTTTGTAAAGTTGTTCCAAAATTTACTACAGGATTGGTAACTTTAGTTGAGTTGCGGCAAACTAAAGACAGATGATAGTGTTGTTTCACAGTAGGCTTCTGCTGTAATTGTTGATATAAAGCAATAAAGTAGACAATGATTAGTGTCTGTGTGTGTAGGGTAAAGATGTCCTGACTTTCTATCCCCATACATTTCAACAACTTTCTCACTTACTACTTCTGGTGTGTGTACACCTCTTTTCCAGTAGATCATAATTTTTTTGCCAAAGAACTTTATGCAATGCAAAGGCAACAAGATTCTAATGACAACTAGACTCTGACTTGGCTGTGATACAATGTAACTCAAAGCAGCAGTATATAAGGAATGAGTCTGTGTATGTGAAGTGCACTTCAAAGTGTACTCCCTGGTGTGTGTTTATTATGGGTCCATAAAAGCTCTTTGATTTTCACCGCAGCTTCTGAGGCAAGTTTTGGAACAACTTTACAAACCAATTACACAAGTGTGACAACATTTAGATCAATTTCACTGTCCGTTCTTATCTGCACACCAGTGTAAGAGTATAGAATCCCCGGCCACAAACGTGGAAGACGCTGTGATGTCACAGCCGTCTGCCTGGCACGTGCGCGTGTCTTGTCGAAAGTAGATCATCGATCGTGACGGGATATCGTTTGCCAATGTTACATCCGGGACATTTAAACACTTGGTTTCGCTTCTTCTCAAGAGGAAGTTTAACATCAGGCTTTATACTCGACGCGTGATGGAAACTTCCGGGTGGAAACTTACATCGCATTGATCATCGTGTATAATAGGACTCGATCAACAGTAATGTCAATAAGATACGAAAATACATTTTACTAAGATGCGCTCACCATGACTCGATCTAATTTCGCTCTTATTTATTTGCTTTCTCCCAGGGGCACATTTAAACCCAGCCATATCACTGATCATGGGAATACTTAGGGTCGTCAATTGGAAGAGGGTTTTGCTATTCACTTGTGCCCAGATTCTAGGCGCTTTCGTAGCGGCGGGCTGCATCTATGGAATATACTTAGGTAATTTTGAATTCAGTGATTTCGCCAACAATCGAGAGTGGACTCGGAGTACCTCTGAACTTTTGGATCTGATTTAAATTTATGATATGAATCTTAAAGAGCTTTAAGAAGTTTGCGATTTCATTTTTTATACATCTTTTAGTTGAGATCCTATAGGAGAAGTTCACAAAATCGCTGAACAGGTACAATGCCATGTCGTTCAACAAAATTATTTTAATTAAAAAGATCTATTGGTTGCATGAAAAAGAGAATGATGTGAGGTTCTGTCACGTATGCTCGTGCAATTTGAGTTTTTCGATATTACATCCTTTCTGATAAAATGAGCATAAAAGTTTCCCGGTGTTTTTGTATTTGTTTGTTTAGTCTTTTGTATATTCCAAGGGGTATCAAAATCAAAAATGAACTCAATATTGATCACGCATCACACCGATGTCAAAGAAAGTTCACCGTAGCGTACGGTATGTTTTTGGTCTTGGGTTTTCGCTTTTGTTGGGTACTGTTGTAGCTCTGTAACCAAAGACGCTTGTAATTGTACTATCTCTGCAGTAACGTATCTTTCTGAAAGGCCAAATACGTTATGTCACAGGGTTTTTTTTTTTAAATTGCTGTGTCTGTAGCACGGTTAAAGGTTATGTTTTGCCGACAACTCTGTCGGTACCAATTTTGGGTGAATTCTCAAGAAAATACGAATTTGGCAAAAATATCGATAGACAACCTTTCCCTCTAATTATAATTGAATATATCAGTATGTAGCATTGTCTGTCTAAATCTTAATTTACCAGAGTCGATCAACAACCTAGATGGCGGGAAACGTAGTGTACTCGGTGTCAATGCAACGGCGAATATCTTTGCGACATATCCCCAAGAACATGTAACCCTAGGCGGTGGTTTGGCTGACCAGGTACGTGTTCAATCGACATGAATAAAAATTACAGTAAGTTCAAAAACGGGCGTTCGGTATTGGAAACTTACTGCAAAAAGAAAGTACGGAGTACGAGTGAAGGAAATACTACTTGTAGGATTTCTCTGAGACCTATGGGTACGTGAAGGACAAGTTTGGTAATCTGACGAAAAACGAGCCGTAAACTCCTAAAAATATGATCGAAATGTGAGCTCTGCTATATTTTAGACTACCTGTGACATGTTGCAGGAGCTACAATTTATACTTTAAATGCAGCACAATCAACTACTTACAAAGAATGTATGAATATGTCGTGCACACTTTTCCGTTCCTGATAGTCCTGTTTACAAGTTTCATCACAAGACAGTGAAAAGTGTCCTCGATAAATGCGGTGACTTCGTTTTGAAAAAGGTAAATGGGTCGATATATATAGTGAAGATATGTAAAACATACCCCACTTGTACACTGACGATTTCAATGGAATTCCAGCCCTGCAAAACATATCCGTCTTCATTAAAACAAGTAGACACAACTTACAATATTCAGTAATTCATGTTTGAGATGCAACTAGCATAAACCCTGACAAATTTTATCTCCCTATTTATAACAGATATTTGGTACTATGATGCTCGCCAGTTGTATATTAGCCATAATCGACCCTGATAATTACAGACCGACAAAAGGGCTGGAACCGTTACTTATCGGGATAGTTGTGTTCACCCTAGGAAACACCTTTTCATTCAACTGTGGCGGCGCTCTCAATCCAGCGAGAGACTTAGGGCCCAGACTTTTCACATATATGGTTGGATATGGACGAGAAGTATGGACGTACGTAAACATTCTGCGTTTTCAAACACGGGGATTAGAAAATATTCGAAAAACGTATTTTTTTGCATGTAATTGAAATGGCCGAACGAAAAAAAAAATAACTTTCAATTTAAAAATGTGCAGTTATTATGACTTTCTTTTGGCAAAACCTTGAACCTTTGGAAAACAGAAATGACACTTTTGGCCAAGACCCGCTGAGATAGAAGGAAAGAATGACGAGGGAAAAATGAGCGGGTATTTGAAAATCTCACTAAACAAAACAAAGTCTTTAAGTATTTCTAATCCTTGTATTTCTAATCCTTGTATTTAAGTCCCCGGGGGATACACTGGTGGTGGGTTCCTATCGTTGGACCATACCTTGGCAGCATTCTCGGCGGTGTACTTTATGCGACGTTTGTGGGATACCACATCAAGAGGGCGCCAAACCATGAGCTATATGTCGAAGAAGAGAATGCAGGTGATCGAGTTGCAGATTAAAATGGATATTAGGTTATCAGTGCATTATATACTAATGGCAATCAGTAGAGGCATGTTCAGATATCCTGTCATGGAGAAACGAAGGTTCCATTATAAGTTTCTAACTGAAATAAATGATTCACACATTTACACGGTACATGACCGCCGGGGCAATTTATGACCAAACGGGTTTTCAGTGCACATTGTTATCCTTGGGAATACTTCGGGACCAATTTTCACTCCCACCGTCAAGTTGATTTTGCCCTCCCGTATAACGTTTAGCTGACGTAAAGCCTAAAGGCTATTATCTTGTGTCGTTTCGAAGTTGCCGTCCACGTTTCCGATATTTTGCGACAATCCGAATCTGATGAGTAGAATGAAAGCCGCAGCTTTGCAAGACCCCTTCCGAATATAGAGTATATAAAGCGTCAAAAGTGTGAGGTGAAATCTGTCTAGTATTTATTTCCATGCTCATTTGTTGCTTTTAATTCATCTCAGGAAATCATACGGTAAAAATCCGACACGTTTCTTTAGTTTTTTTTTCAATTAGTTTAGCTCAATGTAGCCCAGACACTATCCCTTCGCTTTGGCCTCCGTGACTTCGACCACTGTGGTCGGAGGCGCGGAGGCCAAAGTGAAGAAATAGGGTCTAGGCTAAGCTCAATGGTACTACAAATTTGAACCAAAAACACGACAATATTCCTATATTGATACTCCAGAGAATATAACTGCATAAAAGAAATGTACAAAAACTCACCATTATCGTCATGAAAGCCACATTAAGAATACTGACTTGTATTTTCTCTACGCAACGATGAGACGTCATGCCACTGAAAAACGCCGATGGAATTCACTGACTAAATTAGTGTTTCAAAATCTTTTGATTTACTCATAGGTTCCGCCAAGACAGAAGCGCCTGTCTCCACGGAACCATCCGACGTCACATTCGAGCATCTTGGAGTTGGAGACAGCATAACGACAATACATACAGGAACTCATCATCAGAACAAAGAAAGCGGCATTGTAAATCCTGTTTACCATGGCAACCCGGTGTACTGAGTACTCGTAAAGAAAAAGTACCAAATGCTTATTCACCATAAAAGACATTTTGTTCATAGTGCTCGTGGGCATTCTCTGTATAGCTGGTTGAATCATAAACGGAGCTGTACCTTCCTGATAAATATGATGGAGCCTCGAGGTTGCATGCATTGTAGTTTATCGAAGAATCTTAACTTCCAAGGGAAGACGTTTTACAATATTTGCACTGAATACCGGTAACACTTCATATAAACATCAAGTTTCCAGACGTTGATGCATTGAAATTATCACTTTTAAAAGGGTGGTCACTTTGCACGCAGTCACCACTAACATTTCCATGGGTGTGATGGTGATAGTCGATCTTGTGCAGCGCCCTCAACCATTACTCATTTTCCGAGAATGGCATTCCTGGCGAACATACAATTATTCAGAATGGATTCCCAAAAGTCAAGACTGAATTGTGCGTTGTTCTTTACAAGGTTCGCACTTTTTTAAAAACAGACTTAACCTTGTTCATCTTAGAGAAATGACGCACTGTATCAAATATATTGAACTTGCAAAGCAAGCACATGGAGAAGTGAGCGAGTCAGTTTGTTCAAAGTGCATGTATCTTTTTAATTTCCCGAGAACGCAGAATTATAAGATCACAAAATATCTAACCAAAATAACTTGATGTTTTAGATTCGTTCAGGGAAAATTTTGACTTCACATACTGTTCTTGTTGAGATGAAGTTCTGTATGTTTGTTTTGTTACACTTTTCCTTGCATCGGGGGATAAATGTTTATTCTGACTGACATCAGAAAACATGAAGAAAAACTTTATATGGAACATTAAATGCATTTTCCCAATTTGAAGAAATACTGACGTATGACTTTCATGTCTTTTGAAAATTTCTTTACAGAGTAAAAGTTTTCATCTCACATATGTCAATTCTGACAGTCAATATTGAGGATGGTAAAAATGGAAGTACTGATGCATACAAAGCACTTGTTCTGATATTGTTACAGTTTGTTGATCTCGTGAAGAGCCCTCTGATGTGCAGTGTGAAAAAACACCAACATCCTGGTATGAGATAAACTGTGAAGTATTCTCGTCATGGAGCTAACATTTATATACAGAGGCCAGCTACTTCAGTTTTCAATGAAAACTGTGCATGAAAACACCAATAAAATAACAAAAAGTTCTATCAAGAGATTTATTTTATTAAACTTTAAACAATACTTAATAAAGTATTTTATTACACTATTCATAATATGTAAGTTTGCATGACAAATATACATGAGATCAAATATATCTGCCCGTTATACCATAAGCTTACATGTACATGTGATATTATTATGGACTACACCCAATCTGATTAAAATCAGATGTAGAGTATGGCGACGTTGATACTTCCGCGGTATTCTCTTGCTGTCGCCTCTCACTGTACTCTACATCTGATTTTAATCAGATTTGGTCTACACCACAAACATGATTACAAGTACTGGATCTCATTAATTGACAAAGTCTGTTGATTATCCTTCATAATTATATGGACGAAGTCATTTTGTATCATTATGGTTTGCATACCACGTTGGTGGCAGTTTACATTTGTAAGTTAAAGATCCTGGCAGAAGTCGGTGAATTGCTCTAGTTTGGAAGGCATTTGATTTTACATGTAAAAGCATCATCCGCATGCACGGGTCATTAGTTCGATTACAGTCTCCCACTAGGAGTATCAAGCTGCCAAGACAAGAGACATTGGCAAGCAAAGATGTATGCAAAGAGATACAGAGTGTGTTTACAGTGTTACTGATCTGATCTTTGTCAGTTTTTTCTGGACATTACAAACTTGCAGTACAATAAAAAAACAATATTTACTCAGGTGACTTTTTCCTTGACTTTTTCATGTAATAATACACAAAATCAAACAATGGAATGCGGTAAATGCAACCTTCCAGATAAATGGCACTTGGAGTGGTGTAAATATTTACAGTTTCATACATCACTTTTTGAGGAATGAGTACAGATGGCTTTACAAGAAATTATACCAGATTCTTTGAGTGACTGTTTTCTTCAGGTAATGGCAAATACATAAATGACTTAATACAGATTGGATTTTCACAAAGTTGCATCTTTCCCAAAACAAAATGTCTGTGCGACTAAAATTGATTGCCGCTGATGACATTAATTTATCACATCTCAACAATGAAGTGGTTCACCTGATATGACTCCATGATTCTTTTCGACTTCCAGTGAGTTCACCCTTTGGCATTGCTGGTTATTACAGACCACATGTGTGTCAAGACTCTGACATGTAACTTCCTGCTGTGAAACCATCGACCGTGTATCAAAGCACGTAATGATGTGCTAGGTGCCAGGTAGAAAGGTGCATCACTGTGATTCATGTCCTTGGGTCTGTATTTCTTGTATTGCTTGTACGCATTCACCGGACACAGGTCAGGTTTGTTGGGAGTGGCATACATGATAATATTAATTGACAAGGTGGATTTGTCTGCAGCATCCCAGTATTTGATGTATTCCTGTCCATTGTCACATCTTTCAAGCTGGATTTGACCCCACTTCAAGTTTTGATGAGCATGCTTGTAAGCTGTACCAAGTAACTTTACATTGATCAACCACAGTGTATTGAGTAGAGCCTTGGGTGTCTTGATGCCCAGTAAATGTTTCTTCTCAAGTGTTCTGACCTCATTAGCATGCAGCTCACCGATTGGCCTCCTTTCTTTGCTTAAGGCCAGGCCAGAGTTCACATCATATCTTTTCAGTTTTGCAAGGTCCTCTTTTCTTTGTGTGACAGCTTCTCTAAAGCCTTGGAATTCAGGATCAGTTCTAATGGACGATCCGTACTGCTTCAACCTCAAGTAGACATCAAATGATGCTACTTTACTGGTCAAAGATTCTGGAGCAAACAACTTCCCAGAATTCCAGTACACTTCCTTCTTCTGAACATTCAGAATGAAATCCTTCAACAGTTCATTCAACTCTTTTGGTGGAATTTCACTGATGTCTGTGTCCTGGTAGTTGCCACGTTCTTTCCTCCACTCTCTCAGCACCTTTATTTCCTGCTTGGCCCTTGAGATAGACAGTGGGCTGAGGCTAGCTGGATCTCTACGAGAGCGTTTCAGTTCCTGAATGGGCCTCACTGCTTTGATGGCTGGTTGCCTTTGCGTGTGGTCTTCATGTCCCGCTTGTAAACTTTCCCCCGGGCTGCAGCCTTGTCTGCTTTCCATCCTAGTTGCAACCTGTTCATTCTCAGTACTTGGCTGATTTCCAGTCCAGTACTTACGCTTACATCTATGTTATCACTTCCTTGTCTGTTCACTGATTCATTCCTGTATAAGTTAATGTTACTACTGTTATTGCGGTATCTCAGATGTTTGGCCCTTTTAAGTCTTTCCATGTATGCAACCCTTGCACGATTGACCTTTGTGCATGCTCTGTTGTGTTGTCTTAGATTGTATCTTGTCTGCTTTCTCTTTCTGCAATTTTCTTCACTGTGTGATGAAGAACACTTGTCTAAACCCTCATCACCTGTAGAGATGTCAGTCTGAGTTTGAATGCAACTATTTGTATCTATATTAGTAGCATGTCTTGTTTGCTCTGGGCCATGCTCACAGTTCTTGTTTCCTGTATCAGATTGTTCACTTGATGATGAGGGCGTTTTTCCTGCGCTCTCTGTTGATGAGGTCACCTGCGTACTGTCGGTGTCTTTGGATTGTGACAGTTGCTGCGCTGTGTTGCCTCTTGGACATGCTGTTGTACTGCCAACTGACTCAGTGTGTATTCTGTGAGATGTATCTTTGAAACCAGCTGCTACGATCTGTTGCTCCTGCGTTGGCACAACCACAGACTGATTATGAGAATTATTCATTGATGTCTTGGCATTTTGAGCTGGAGGCAGGCCCTGCACTGAGTATAAAGTTGGATGTGGATTCATGAATAGAGGTGGACTACTCAGTATTGGTATATGCACCACTGATCCCTGCACAGTGGCATTCATTGTCATGACATCTATTGTCTTTGACAATATTTGCGAGACATTGAAATTGACAGGTGTTATAATGACAGGACCAGCATTACTGCCAATGCTCGTTTCATCAACAGATTGATTGACTCTTGTTGCCACAGCGACAGGTGCGATTGAGGTTCTGTCTGTTGATGAAGTCGCTTGAGGTGACATCGAGAGGACATTGTTACTGACTGGTGATGACAAATTGACTTGTGTTGTTCTGGGAATAATTTGCTGACGTGCTGTAGTGTGAAAAATTGAGGCAACGATGTTGAGTCAGGAGTGGTTTTCTGTCTGACAGGTATCAAAGCGGGGTTAGAGATATTTTTTGCAGCGAGAGTAATGTTTGTGTTGCTGTTTGATGAGCTGGGAAATTGGCTAGATAGTTGATATGGTCTTGGAGTTGAACTTTCTAAAGTAGTCAAAGTTGTGATTGGAGGAGTTGTATGATCACCTCCTGTACGGAAAGTGCCCTGAAGGGGTATACTTTCCATGCAATTCAGAGCACTCATAGAAAACTGTTGATGGGATATTTCTGTCACCGTTGTAGATGACTTGCTACAATGTGTTGTGCTACTCTCCGTTTCACAAGCACTATCTCCACGGCACTGATCACCCTCTACAGCACCACTGGCTCCACTGGAACTTTGGCTTGTGTTACACCTTCCAGGTCCCGATACAGCAGCAGAGACACTCAGCGACAGTTGAAGCAGTTCTGATAAAGACAGACGCTTCCATCTCGAGTACCAGCCAACTTCGGATTTCATGTCCATTGCACTCTTAAATTCCACTGGTTGCATGTAAAAGGGACTCTTAGATTCTCTGCATTGTCTGTGATGGGCATACACCTTGTATGCATTGACTGGACATAGTTCTGGGTTGAACTTATTTGCATACAGTCTCTTGACACCATTTTTCTTAATAATGTACTTTGCTTGAATTTCGATGCACTCTGTCCCCGATTTTGTCCGGAACAGAGTGACATCTGACCAGTAGAGGTCATGGTGAATTGCAGGAGCAGTCGTTCCAATTAATCGGGAATTCATAAACCACACGGTTGTTAATAACTGCTTTGGGTTGGAGACACCTAAGATCTTCTTCCTGCGCAGCACTAATTCAGTCTGCAGTGCAAACAGATCGAACTTACCATCATCTGTTTTCCATGCTAAGGTGCGTTCTTCTCGCTGTTTACATAGGAGTGCCTTTCTCAGACGATCAAAGGATGGAATCCCTGTACTTGACCCATGGCCGTCTCTATTCCAGCTGTCTCTGACCTTCTCACACACTGCCTTCAGTGTCTCAGCCGAGTAGGGACTGCCATCTTCCCAAGAAGCAGTGAGCACAAAGTCTTGAAGAATGAAATCCAGCTCATCATGAGGAATTTCCCTTATTGCTCTCGTTTCGTCCTCTCTACTCCTTTTCAACCACTTTTTGAATATATCAAGCAGCCAGTCCTGAGACATGTCTTCAAGTTCACATTTGTCTGAAAGGTTAGGCAGGTTGTTTTTTTCTCGTGTCAGTGCGTGCCAGGGAAGGCTTGCAACAGCCCTATGCACTTTTACTGCTATCTCTTTCAAGTGCGTCTCTTGTAGAACCTCCTGGCAAACAAACCATGGACATTTGTCAGTATCAAAGTCAAGATCCTCATTAACAGCAAAATAAAATGGACTGTCATCTTCAAGTGCGTTGGTAATTCGAGAAGTTTGCTGCGCATACAGTTTGTACGCAGTGACAGGGCAGAGTTCATAAGAAGAGTCAACAGCATACAGCCTTTGTGGAGCCTCCTCCGTTTTGAGAAGGTTGGCGTCAGGAGACTGCAATACCACATACTCCTTGTCAAATTCAGTCTTTGCGAGAGATACATCATTCCAGCGTAATTTCTTGTGAACACTTGCTTCTGTTGATCCAAGAAGCCTGGCATTCATGAACCAAACTGCAGTGAATAACTTGAATGGAGTTGACAGGCCCAGCAGCTGTTTCTCGACCAGCACCGTTTCTGTCTTCTGAGAGTACAAATCAAACTTTCTCACACTTCCCTCAAAATCCGGACTTGTAGTGGTATATTTTTTCTTTCTCAGGGCTTGCTGAATTCGTACAAAATACTTGCCATCTGCAGCTGTCGGGTAGTTATGTTCTGCTAAGTGTTTGTAAATACCGCCCAGCACCAACTGCAGTGTTTCAACAGAGTACGAATCACCGTCTTTCCTTGTAACAGTCTCAACGAAGTCTCGCAATATATCCTCCAACTCTTGGTATAGAATTTTATGGATCTGTCTGTTATCATTGGGTCTGTTGCTCTTCAGCCATTCTTTGAATATATTGCCAGTCCAGTCATCGTGTAAGTCACTGCTTTCCATGGTAACACTGTTTTCTGGTACAAACCATATTTTTTCCTGAAGATTCGAAATGGCAGTGCTGTATATAAACTTTTTATTTGGAAGGGCCCGTGCTTCATGCACTTTTAATGACATTTCGACCAGTTCTGCCAATGTCAATCCTTTGTTTGCTGAAAACCATACACAGTTTGTGCTTGCAGAGTCGTCAAGAGGCTGGAGGTAGAACGGACAGTCCAGACTATTTGCATCTGAATGGCGACGTCTTCGATATTCCTTGTACGCCTGGACCGGACATAACTCTGTATCCACCATGCTGGCATATAGTAATCGCCCCTGCCCACGTTTCTTGAGACTCGACTTGCAGTTGAACTTGATGTATTCCTTTCCAGAGTAACTTTTTCTCAGAATAACATCACCCCATGATAAGTTCTTATGAAAGGCTGCAGATGTAGTCCCGACTAACTTTGAAACCATGAGCCACATAAGTGTCAACAATTCATGGGGTCCATCACAGCTAACCATTCCCTGTCTCCACAATATCAGATCGATTCTCGTAGACGATGGATCAAATCTCTCACCTTCCTGACTCCATTTCATGACCAGGTCGTAGTAGGCTCTGTGACGTTCAAGAGCCCTAAAAGTTTTCACAAATTCCTTTGATTCAAGCGTTACTGTATACTTGTGTTTCTGAAGGTGATCAGAAATGAGTTCGAGAGCCGACTGCAAAATTTCAGTCGAATACATCTCACCATCATCTTGTTTGGCATTTGAGATGAAAGCTTCAAGGAGGTCATCCAGCTCCTTGGGAGGTATTTGATGAAGAGGTCGGAGTTCATCTGGTCTCTCCTGTTCCATCCATTCTTGGTATATTTGAAACGGCAGTGCAAAGTCATCAGGAGAATTGTCAGAATAAGCTGAATCACAATCGTCATCAATGTTATCATCATTCATTTCAGGCAGAGTTTCAGGTTGAGATGAGGCTGAACTTTGAAGGATGGGTTCACAACCATTTGAGCTGCATTGACCCACTGTCCCTGACTGTAGAGAAACTGCAATCTGTTGCCGACGATCTTGTAAATCCACAGAATCTACAACAGTGTCATTACCTGCCTGGTGCGAATTCTGGTAATTGTCACGTGCACCATCATTTTCTCTTGCATGTACTTCAGGTTCGTGTTCCTGAGATGTGTGCTGCTCCTGTGACGCAGGCAGCATTGAAGTCTCTCCCAGAATCATCGAAACTGCATCTGTTACCATGGAGCTTGTTATACTGTGAGGAGGATACTGTTCACAGGACAATGACTTGGCATCTTCGAGATCATCATCTGTCTTGCTGGTAGTGTTGCTGTAATTGCACTGACTATGTGTACGGCACTTACTTCCCTCACAACAGCACTGTGGAGAGTTTCCATAGCCATCATCAATGTAGCTCTGCTCTGAAATTGGCCAGAACAACACACGTAAACAACAGATACTTACATAGAAATGATTGCTGCCGGTTGACCGGTCACAGTTTTTGCACTGTTTGCATTTTTTTAAAGCTGGTTTTCTACTTATATTTTGAATTGTTAAAAGATAGAACTGAAATATTTAGAGATGATAAAACCCTCAAATAATTTTAAAGTTCATAAGAGTGAAGAAGTCAGTTTTTACAGGCCTAAAAGATTTATCTCTACTGTCATATTATCATTAACATCACATCTTGCCATGTCCACTTGTATGGAACATAGACTTCCCTAAAACTACACGATTACTTTACACATTTTTACATCTACCAGTAGAAATTTAAGACACTTCATTATGCCAAAATGCCACAATATGGTGTTTCATCTCTCATTAATCACAGCTAGAAGTGGCACACTACAAATTTGCAAACTATATATCAATTTAATGAATGACTTAGGGGACGTGGATAATTAAAACATGCGCACGGTAAACGAAACTAAGTGCGTTTGTCCTCAACCCCTCCCCCTCCCCTAAACGAAAGTTTGGAAGTGCGGAAATTCAACCAAGCCTCATTCTGTATCTGCATACCAACTATTGGTAATTACATCGCTATGAAATCATGCATATGCTACTGACCACCCCCTTCCTCCCAATACTCCCTCTAAAATCAATCTCTGTTCAGCGCCAACTCAACAATGACGCAACCAATAGAATGAAATGAAGCAGTGTATCCAAACTGATTGTTAAGTTATTTTACTTGTTCACTGATTCACATGTATGTCAAAAGAATGCTGGTGTAGCACCGTTGCCGTAATGGCCTGGTACACGCGAAACAATGTAGCGATATTATGCGATACAGAAAAACATGAAGCGAGATGTTGCGATAGGAAAACTTGTAGTGCGATTTTTGCGCATGGTAATCGAAAGACCGCCAACCCCCCAACCCCCCCCTAAACACAGAAGTTGCATTTACCATGCGCGTGTTTTAATTATCCACGGCCCCTTAGACAGGGCTGAAGGCCTAAAAGGGTTTGTGTTTAACATGCAACAGCTAAAGTTGAAGTATAGATGATTTTGATATTTACACACCAAAATTACCAGCATTTCAGGATAATTTGTTTGCTAAGCAATAAAATAAGTGATTTGTGTAAAACGACATAGTGTGATTGGACTTGGAAATATCTTTGACAAGAACATGACCAAGGTAGAACGTTCAAAAACACGGGATTAAACAAGTCATCGTTGATGACACAGTCCCCACTAGTTAATGGGTGCTTTGATTACAGGTCCTCAGAGAGGATAGAGTCCTCTTCATTAGGTCTGTGATAAAAATACTTTTGAATAAATTCGCTTGATACATGTCTGAGTTGTACAGTTCAGGACATGAAAAAATCGTAATAAAATGGCCACATGGTGGCCATAATGGATCGAATCACAAAACAAATCAATGTGCATATGTATGACATACGGTAGGTCAATGTCCTTGTACCAACTTTGATTAAAATTGGTTGAAATATGCCTGAGTTATGGCTTTGTACATGAAAAAATCATAACAAAATGGCCGCACAGCAGCCATATTGGATCATATCACAAAACAAATTAACATGCATATGTATGACATTGTCAATCTCCTTGTACCAACTTTGAATAAATTTGCTTGATACATGTCTGAGTTATGGTTCTGGACATGAAAAAACGTAATAAAATGGCCACACGGCGGCCATATTGGATCGTATCACAAAACAAGTCAATGTGCATGTGTATGACATAGGTTGATGTCCTTGTACCAACTTTGAATAAAATTGGTTGAGATATGCCTGAGTTATGGCTCTGTACATGAAAAAATCGTAACAAAATGGCCGCACGGCGGCCATATTGGATCGTATCACAAAAAAAATTGATGTGCATAGCTATGACATTGGTCAATGTCCTTGAACCAACTTTGAATAAAATCTGTAGAAACATGCCTGAGTTATGGCTCTGTACATGAAAAAATCGTAATAAAATGGCCGCCTGGCGGCCATATTGGATCGTATCACAAAACAAATTGATGTGCATATGTATGACATAGGTCAATGTCCTTGTACCAAGTTTGAATATAATCGAATGAGATATGCCTGAGTTATGGCTCTGTACATGAAAAAATCGTAACAAAATGGCCGCACGGCGGCCATATTGGATCGTATCACAAAAAGAATTGACGTGCATATCTATGACATTGGTCAATGTCCTTGTACAAACTTTGAATAAAATCAGTTGAAACATGCCTGAATTATGGCTCTGTACATGAAAAAATCGTAATAAAATGGCCGCCTGGCAGCCATATTGGATCGTATCACAAAACAAATCGACGTGCATCTGTATGACATATGAAGTAATCCTTGTACCAAGTTTGAATGAAATCGCTTCTGGCATCTCTGAGATATCTGCGTGAACAGACGGACGGACGCACGGACGGACGCACGGACGCACGCACACACGCACGGACACGACCAAACCTATAAGTCCCCCCGGACGGTGTCCGTGGGGACTAATAAGCATGTGAAGAGGTTTTTATAAGCATAATATAAAAAGTACACAGTGTGATTGCTTTAATGAAACAACATTTGTTGAAAAATACTGTTTCTAATTCTGAGCCAGTGGCTGACAATCTCTTCACCCTGGACATTTAAGGACTGAGATCAAAACAAAGACTAACAGCTCCACATACTCAACATGAACAGTTCAGCAGCCTACATTGAGCTGCTTTAGCCGATAGATAGCAATATAAATACTTCACATTGACAATAAAATTTAAAGAGAAGTTTGCATTGAAAATGAAATATGTATTTGGATGTATGACATACCTGATTTATGTGAATTTGATTCAGTTTTTCCTTTTATTTTCACTCCATTGCGTATGAATCTGTCTTCAACGTCACTTTCTGTCGCTTCATGTCTGCTGATTTCATTTGTACAGCCAGCAACCATGCAAGTCATCACTTTGTCCTCTGCATCTGTGCCAAGAAAATACAAAAAATACCGCAATTATACGGTGTCGCTCAAATTTGATCAGAATTGGTAAGTACCAGTATGGGTTCCCAATGATCAACAATAAATGTTGTTTCTATCTGTTCAGTGGAGGAAAATTCTACGTTGATGTTATGACAATGATTTCTGCACAGTACAACCAGAAAAACGACAAGAAATATTTAAACCAGAAAAACAAGAATGACAAAAGTAATTAAGGTCTAACTTTAGGTATAACTTTAGGTACTGGAGGTCAACTTTAGCAACATGCATATGCATATAGTTTAGTATAAACGGTCTTCCCCATCTACTGCCATGGTTGCAGCTGGTCAGTTAATATGTAACAGTTCATAAACAATGACAGGAAATGAGTCAAGATCAGTGGAGTTTGCCTGTTTCTCAATGGCATGCCTCCTGTACATTTGCAGGATTTCACTTTTTCTTACCTCATTTGCACATTTTTGACACTGATGTGTTCATTTGAACAAATTCACATCTCAACCCCTGCATCTACCTGTACACCAAATACTGAGATGGTAGCTTTGGCGGTATGGGAGCCTTTGTGTGTGACGGACATACATCCGCACATACCCACAAATATACAGACATGCAAATCAGATGCAAATGAACTGATTCAGCTCATAACCTCACATTGGTAAACCAAATGTGAGCTAATAAAAATGAAATGTTGAAATTCAAGAAAAGGAAAAAAAGATGCTTCGTACCCACATATGGCATAAAGAAGAGGCTCTTAAGTAAGCTGAAGCCACATAACATTCTGATTGACTGCCTTCTTCTTGCTGCATAAGATTTTGAATTTCTCGTGTTGGAGAGTCCCCTTCATTTTTTCAACAAACTAATGATGAAAATTTCACAAAGACCGCATTCTGCCTTGTGTTGTTTTATGATTTTTTTTGTAAATGAGTTATTCACACATGATTAATACAATTTGCTCCCAGTGGTGGCAGTCTCGGAGCAGCTGGGTACACACGCTTGTTAGAAATTTCGCAGAAAAGCGGGTGATTTTCGTCGGACATCACGGAGACATCTAGGTCCATGAAATCGAGAAAAAGGGGTACTTTTTCAGATCATCCTCCGAAAATAGGTCTGGTTCTTCTCCCAAGACGCTTTCTCACTCGAGAGAGTAAAACTCAGCAGCAGTCCCCCCAAGCCATGATCCAGAACCGTCCCGGGAGAACCGTACATCACATTGTGAAGGTGATTCTAAGTCAGCACACTTGCTTTGAAATTGGTAAATTATGGTATTCAAATGTCTTGGCAAACATTTAGGTAAAATCCCCCAGATATCGGAAAAAAGGGGTGTTTTTCGCAGTGACTTTCTCCCAGATTTTCCCAAAAAAGGGGGTGTTTTTCAGAGAAAAAATCTGGGGAAAAGGGGCACATTTCAAACTCTGCTAACGAGCGTGGGTACCCACCCATCCAGAGACTGCCACCACCGGGAATTTGCTGCACTAATACTGAAAGTTTATGAGAAAGGTTAATTCCCTGCTGAAATATGAGCAATATCATCTTATAATTAAATTCTTCCCAACCAAACAACAATTTTTGCTCAAATCACAGACACTCGATTCAAGTGTCTGGGTCAAATGCAAAAACATCTCAAACACATTTTGGGCACATATGTAAAACTGATTTGAAACACACTATAACAGTGCAAATTAAACCCACTAAACAATTGCTTAGAAGTATCTTGGATGAAGTTTTACCAGTCCATCATCAGTTATAATCAAAAGCACTGACTACTACTGAGTTGCAAATATACATTGAATGGAAAACCAAAAGAGCAACACCTTTGATTCAATAGCACTGACAGTAAAATATATTTGGATGTATGACATACCTGATTTATGTGAAGTTGATTCAGTTTTTCCTTTTATTTTCACTCCATTGCGTATGAATCTGTCTTCACCGTCACTTTCTGTCACTTCATGTCCGCTGATTTCATTTGTACAGCCAGCAACCATGCAAGTCATCACTTTGTCCTCTGCATCTGTGCCAAGAAAATACAAAAAATGAAATGTTGAAATTCAAGAAAAGAAAAAAAAGATGCTTCGTACCCACATATGGCATAAAGAAGAGGCTCTTGAGTAAGCTGAAGCCACATAACATTCTGATTGACTGCCTTCTTCTTGCTGCATAAGATTTTGAATTTCTCGTGTTGGAGAGTCCCCTTCATTTTTTCAACAAACTAATGATGAAAATTTCACAAAGACCGCATTCTGCCTTGTGTTGTTTTATAATTTTTTTTGTAAATGAGTTATTCACACATGATTAATACAATTTGCTGCACTAATACTGAAACAGTGTTCTCCCTGAATAAGGTAACAGGGGCGTGGTGCCCTCTTGTAAATTCCGAGTGCCCCCTTGCCAGAAATGAAAGGATTTATTTTTTTTGAAAAATAAAGCAATAAAATATACAGGGAAAAAAGTTGACAGTGATTTACAGGCAAAATGCAAGCATGAGCGTCGATCCCGCAGGCTGCAAACGTAATTCTCATCGATCTTGCAAATCTTGCGAGTTTGTGATGTCATCCGAGATCATAAGCTCATGTGCAGCTCATCGATGGCAGCCATATTTGCATGGCTCAGGCCGTAACGTTAGCCACGGTGCTCCATAGGGACCGTGCATTAGGTAACCGACTTAGCTGAGTAATCATGCCAAGGAGCTTGAGGGTAACCAAGGACAGCAGAGTAAACTGAAGTTTTTATAGGAGGTTAGAATTTTGCTTGTGTATTCCTTGCCAAAGCAAAAAACAACCTATTTTTAGGCTCGGCCGGACGTGTATCAGGCTTAGAACACGTGAGTGTTATGGTGATAATTTTGACATCGATGAATAAATGTATGTCTCTGTAGCTATGTTTTCATTTTCAAAAAATGTTATCTTCATTGAAATCAGTGAACTTGGAATAAAAGTTATGGAACACTGTCTCAGATTTCTTTTCCTTTGAATTTTTTATACGAAAAAGTCTGAAAACAAAAATACCCGCCAAGTGCCACCAAATAACACCATTTTAATCTCTGTTTTTTCAAAAGCTGCAACGGCAGGAGGGGGGGACACCCCCCTCCTGACCTACCCCCGCATGTGGCGCTTCGCACCACATCTTCGCCCTATTGTAAAAAATTCCTTGGGAGAACACTGCTGAAAGTTTATGAGAAAGGTTAATCCCTGCTGAGATATGAGCAATATCATCGTATAATTAAATTCTTCCAAACCAAACAACAATTTTTGGTCAAATCACAGACACTTGATTCAAGTCTCTGGGTCAAATGCAAAAACATTTCAAACACATTTCGGGCACATATGTAGAACTGGTTTGAAACACACTGTAACAGTGCAAATTAAACCCAATAAACAATTGCTTAGAAGTATCTTGGATGAAGTTTTACCAGTCCATCATCAGTTATAATCAAAAGCACTGACTACTACTGAGTTGCAAATATACATTGAATGGAAAACTGAAAGACCAACACCTTTGATTCATTAGAAACTGCAAATTTGTCTTCATAAACTACCAAAACAAATGATTTGGTTGACATCCAAACCTGGTTGACATGCCTTTTTTAATAAGCATAGATAAATCAAAATTTGTGGTGACTGAGCTAGTATCTGCGACTGCTGTGATAGTCAGTTGTTTTGTGCTTCAATTGTGTAAAGCTTAACATGTGTCAGAGCACTGTAATGTCACTGGAATCCAATTGAAGAGTTCTGGATCAAGGGTCCTTTTTTTTAATCTATATTTAAACTCGATAACTCCATAGGTGAAACACCTCTTTTCGTGGAGGTAGAATACTTCTAAATACCCATCATCCACAACCCCAATGGAGCACAGAGGAGTAAAGTGCCTTGCTCAAGGGCACAACACCGAGTTAGAGTCTCGAACTCACCGTCCTCCGACAGTGAATCCGCTACTCTGGATCTACCGGGACTTTAACCGGGTCTCGAACTCACCATCCTCCGATAGTGAGTCCGTTACCCTAACTGCTTAATAGTTTAGTACATTATACAGGATGACTCTTACAGAATTAATGTGATAATAATAACGGTATTTTCTACCTGAGTTTTCCGCATCAGATTCTTGCTTGATGCGCTTGGATGTGGTAATGACACTACCTTCGTCAGCTTCACGCTTAATACCTAATACATATGAGCTTGGTATGTATATGTTTTCTGGAGCCCTGCGAAACGAGTTGCCTGTGAGTTGTAAAGAAAATTGCAGTTTAAAAAAAAAGGTAAAAGTTCATACTGTGTCACATGATCACACACCTACCCTGGCTATACTGCGATAGACTTCCTGGGTAAATGGTAAATATTAAGAAAATTCCTGTTAAGAAATTTGATGAAGACTGAGAAATATTCTTCAAAAAGTGTGGTTTGACCTTATACAATTTTATTGTTGAAGTTGAGAAAATAATTAGGTTCTAATAAGCATAATGCATTACCCATTGGCATTTCCATGAAGTTTACTTCTATTACCTCTATTTCCTCAGCCACCTCTCACTTTTCCTAGTTTATTATATTTAAAATGTTAAAATGTTCTAGTTCAATGGCATATGTTTTCATGAAATGTACGTTATTTGCTTACTGCACTCTCTGATAGTGTCTCTCTCTTCTGTTTAGTACTGAACAAATAAAGAAGTAACAAATAATGTACGTTGTTGTAGGTATTGCCACGCTGTTATTGTATGAGAGTGTGAGAGGGAGCTGCTACAATATGACCAACTTGCAAAGACCTTTGGAATATTAAATCGTGACTGAGCGTCAACTGAAAAATGAGTATTCATATGAATGATTCGCACATCAGTTTCTACTTCTCTCTCAGTTACATACATGTATGTTGTGCACACAGGCGTGATGTTTTCTGGGTAGTTTCTATAAGTGTAGTTTATGCTACGTTCCGACGTTCTCGTCCGTAGGCTACGGACGAGAACGTCGGAACGTAGCATAAACTACACTTATAGAAACTACCAAGAAAACATCACGCCTGTGGTTGTGCAGCAGATTTTCAAGTCATAAAACAACAAAATCATAGCCAGGGAGCGGCGGAGTTAAGGCACGGGCGATCGTAATTTGGGATTTTTTCTTTCACTTACACTCCCATGGCCTATATACATACACAGCGCGTGCATCTTGCAGTTTTACCGTAGCGTAGGCACGGTACGTCATGGATATGCAGTAGACGTACGAATAATAATATACATGTAACAATAGGTGTGTATCCACAGGTTCCACTTGAAATTGGTCTCCTCGCGATCATGATCATTCAGCGATTTCCTTACTTACCGAAAACGCAACCTTCTTCCGAGGCGACTGTTGTATCTTTTCTACGTACAATTCTTCCATGTTCGACAAACCAGGTTGCCATTATTCTAATTGTGACGAGAGCCTCGTTAATATATTGTAGGGACACGGCACACGATGAGCTGCACGGTCGGTCGGTCTCATGCGAGCTTCAAAGTTCAACCAGGTCATGTCACAGGTCATCTATTGTCTTTCCCAGATCCTCTCATAGCAGGCCATAGAGGGCGCCATGGATGTCAGAGAACTAAAGGAAGCTTTGGGATAATATTGGGGAGGGTATAGGAGGAAATTATGGGCGGTCCATCATGTAAAATATGACCCTCCCATGTTCCCCTTTCTTATTTTGTAACCCTCCCTCCCTTTGAAATATGGATAAAATCGCCCGCTCCAAATCTGAAAGTTTGAAATGCGTGTTGATGTTGGTCCTGTGGCCTTGTCGGAACTATTGACTTAGTTTTCAATATTATTACAGGTATTCGAACCGATGGCTAGACAAGCATAAATGCGTGATCTTTGGAAATCACATACTTCAAACTTACTTTAATCAGTACTGATACCAAGTTTTGTACTCTCTACATGGTCGCGTCGCTCTGAAAATCTGGGGTATATCAGTGTCTGTATCGCTATCATTGTCACTGTTTGTAGTTCACTACAGCTTGAACAACTTTTTAAAGCACATTTAAAATCATATCATCATTGTCATCATCATTATCATCATCATTACTGATATCATCATCTTTTTAACTACAAAAGTTTCTCATAACACATGTTAGAATTTACATTCGCCATAAAATTAGCAATTGTAAATGTGATCCGTGTAGATGCTAAGCTTGAAAATGTGACCTTCCTCCAGGGACAGATTTGTAAAGAATTACCCTCCTAAATTCATCCGGCCCACCCCTCATAATTACCGCAATCTTCATATTTTTAGTTGGCCATAGGCTATTTTGGGATTAATTAATACATCATCATCATTATCATCATGATCATCATCATCATCATCATCATCATCATCATCATCATCATCATCATCATCATCATCATCATCATCATTATCATCATCATCATCATCAACCATATTAAAAGTTAATACAAAAATCATATTTTCCAAAACAGTGGTCTGCTCGAGTGAGTGACCCCGTCCAGCCATCGAAACTCTCTAGAAGAAAATGCGCTATCACGGGACTGCCAACAATATAGTATTTAATCATGTGACTACCCATTTTGCAAATATAGTGTAGTCACTCTATTGCGATGAATACAGTTTTTGAGAATATGATTTTTTCATGAAATAAATTTATCTATTGTTACACACATGACGAATAGTACCACACAGCGAAATTATTACGAATATTGACTAACTATGAGTTCATTTAAATGCCCCACGTCGAGTAAGTTTGTATTCTCATTATACTAGTGCTCACCAGAATTAAGCGTTACAATTCACGGGCAGCACAATAACTGGATGATATCGGGCATTTAAAGATTTTTGGACCATTTGATATCTTGCAGCGCGGGAAATTGAAAGAGTTCTAACGGAGAAGATTCATGAAGGGGTTGTGGGGGCGGTGCAACTGAAAAAGAACCCAGCCAAAGTTAGCAAGCAGAAAACAAACAAACAGAAATGATAAATATAAACCGTCTGAGACGTCAATCTAAAAATTCGCCAAAACTGGATCTTACATCCCAAGAATTTCAACTGCCCCTCTCCATGGAATACAGCATAAAGTTGTCTCCATTGTGGTCGCTATTTATCTATTTAACATTCGGCCGTCTGTTTTTGCAATTAACACACTCCCTTTGCAACTTCGCATAATGAGCATGTCATCAAATGTAGTGTATACCACTGGTTTTGCAGTAAAAAGAGCCATTAAATTATACAAGAAATCTTCCTAGGGGCGCTAAAAAGCTGTTATGGGTTTATATTCCGTCACTATTTATCCTCTGTAGTTTTCTCCCACTACCTCCATGTTGGTTTTACGTGACATTTCCGTCTGACTGTATTGTGTATTTTGAAAATTCAAATTTCTTTCAAGCAGTTGCTTCAACAGCGATTTCCACTTGAAGAGTTAATGAATGAATGAATGAATGAATGAATGAATGAATGAATGAATGAATGAATGAATGAATGAATGAATGAATGAATGAATGAATGGACAGATGAAGTATGACATGCTTTGTTCGCTCAATGAGAGTTACGGGTATTTTTGTAACAATGCCGTAATATGAATCGTCGTTCAGAAGGTCAGGTGGTTGGCAGGGTACCCGTAAAATTGGTAAACAAACTTGATCCCTGCCATCGGTTTACACAGTAATGAAGAGGTGTTCGTATTCTTGTTGCATAATCACCTGCCTATCACTAGTCACTGGAAGAGGGTGCCGTAAACGTTTCGCTGTCTCAAGTTCTTTGTGTGTTTTCATTCCTCAGGACCTTCCCCTCTTTAATTTGCTTCTCCATCTATGTCATGGATGTCGGAGTAAAATTCCAATCGCCGAGAAAGAATAAAGTGTCTTTGGAATGTTTACTATCGACGTCGTTCTGGTTTAAAATTGTGCTAAGAGCTGAGTTTAAAGTGTAATATTATGAACAGAGTAAAAACAAAACAAGCCGACCTGTATTCTAGGCAAACAAATTCGTCCTGCGATGTTAGTGACTGAAAGTGTCTTGACTTCGATAGATTTATCATTAACATTCACACGAGAAAATAGTTAGAAATACTAGTTGGGGTTACCGGGAACATTTTCCCTACCTTTCTAAAATTGAAAGAGTGCATATCCTGGTAGTACCATCAAAAGCGATCTAGAAAATTGCATCCTTTGTTGGAATTGGCTCCTTCTTAAAATATGGCTACTTAGTCATCGAACATTTTCCTCAAGCGTTGAAAATTTCCGATCCCAATATTTAATTGTCCCATATGAAAGTGGAATAAAAGAAAATGGTTAGTTTACCCGATCCCTTAAAAGGAATGAAGACGTCCTTAATTGCTTGTTTTACCGTGAAATTAAATGAAAATATATGCCCATACGAACTTTTACTTTTCACTTATGGGGTCTGTAAACGTAATTAGAGATCCCTTAACGTGACCGAAATAAACAAAATGTTTGAATAAGTATCAAAAGGAATTCCCAGAACGAGTCATTTAAACGGGCAATTTCTGCGGTTAAAAGGTAAGGACTCGTAACAATGTTTTGTATATTATCTAGCAATTCCCCTTGAAACGTGGTAAGATGTTGCTATACATAAATTAATTAATTAATTGGACTTTGTAGTTGTTTTTTTGCTTCACCAAAATCAGCTATCTGTACGAAAATACATATCTCATCTCTGCAATTCATAAAATGAAATGTTCAGATTTCTGACAAGACAGCCATTCTCATTCGTTAATTGCGATGGTCGTCTTTCACGTTCATTTAGCTCTCTCTCTCTCTCTCTCTCTCTCTCTCTCTCTCTCTCTCTCTCTCTCTCTCTCTCTCTCTCTCTCTCTCTCTCTCTCTCTCTCTCTCTCTCTCTCGCGTCTCTCTTCATCATCATCAAGCATATCCAACAGAAACATACGTAGACGATGCCGTTTGGGTAAGACACCATTAAACACGCTAGCACGGAGACAGGTGGTTTATCAAACGCTTTAATTCACAGAAATACGATCAGGCGAACTTAAAATCCAAGGCAAGCTCCGACTGCTTTTTCTGAATATGCCTTCATTTTCAGATTCTTTCCCCGAATCATTTTGTATACTTAGTGCTTATTTTAATGCTTTTGGTGATCGATAACAGTAACTGTTCATCAATGTAAAAAGTTGTATTCGCAAACTACGTTTACGTCCAGAGGGGCACAACTAACAGACTCGTTTTCATTTTGAGTTTACGATGTCAAATTATCAGTTTACCACAAAATATCGATTCCTTAATGTTTGGTTTCAGACAGGATTATTACCACTTCTTTGTCACGTGTCAGTTGGTTGAACATGTCTAATGGGAATGATACTGCCACAGCAGAAGACAACAAGTGCTTGGATAAAACAGACACACATGTCTATGGAGGGGTCAAGTTAATGTGGACATGTATGCCATCCACTCTGGATGCATTGAAAACGTTTGAAGTCAGAGATGACGATGTATTCCTCGTTACTTATCCGAAAGCAGGTTTGTCACACTAAGTGATGTTGATATATAAGTCAGATAATACGTAGGTAGAAACTGACATTCCGGCGTTTACTTGTGAACTGAAGGGATAGTAACTTTTGATGGTATTTTCGCTGTTTTGCTCAATCTATAGAGCAAATATATTCTTCTTTATCTGATTCCTGAAAGTGTGTTGAAATGCCCAGCAGTAGTCTTGCCAGTACAATGCATCGAGTACATTGTGCAACATTATTGATGGCAAATGAATTCTTGTCCGAACTCAAAATTCAATGCTCTACAATAATATTGGGCATCGGTCACATACAGCCTGTTTTGAATGGTTATACTCTGGGCATTTCGACATGGTTTTGGGAGAGGTACAAATTTTGCATCAATAACGAACATAATACTGAAAAGACAGCAAGTTTACGGCTAATGGAGCTTTAAACTGCCTAAAAGTAATAAAAATGATATCACAGATTGTTACCAAACGTCATGTCAATAGCTTCGAAACGATGATCTTATGATGAGGAGGTCAATCCGCCGAATAACGAGATCATTTCTCACGTGAAGTAAACAGAACGACGCTATGACAAAGTTGAGGATGATTTGATGGTACCTTCAAAACAGAATTTCAAATTTGCTGGTACTTTCAATGTTATTTCCAAATTATTACAAAACCATTACTGACAATTGTTTCATATCATTTTTGAATTGAAATCGCAGAAAATTGACCTGGTGTTATCTGTCGGCTTAAATGAGATGTCTACTGCTATTGGTTAAGCCTCTCACAGACCTATAACGCGCAAAGATCTAAGATCGACTTGATTATTGCATAATTAATATCAAACCGCTAAACTTAGAAAATAGTTTTGTGCATTCAAATGAGATGGTTCTTCTAAACACCAGGTACGACATGGCTTCAAGAACTGGTTTCTCTGATCAGTATGGACGGAGATATCGACGAAGTCGTGGACATTCCGGTCGATGCCAGGGCGCCGCATCTGGAGATCACCGTGCCGTTTGACCGGCAGGGCACCATAACGGCACCGCCGTCATATTTGAGCATCGCAACAATGGATTCGCCGAGACTCATCAAAACGCATTTGCCCATGGACCTACTACCGCGACAGATCAAAGAGAAACGCACAAAGGTAAAACACTTTGTGTTCCTAGATGTAATTATAAATGTCAACAATTATAATAATTGTGTATATTTTCTGCAGTAAATACAAGCATCAATGTCTAGCTGTGAGTTCGCCCACATAAATTAACGCAGAATTTCATTTAAACCCCATTTCCTTGTGGGATCACGTTATCCGCTGGCTGCTTTAGGGCAGTCGAGCGTATCAAATGTGCATCCATGTCCGGTAAAGAGATAATGCAAACCATGTTTACTCAGAGATCTTGAAATAATCTTTGTTGCGCATTTATTTTTGAATTACTCCCAAATAACAACCAACCAATATAAATACAATTACACCAATTATCACTCTGATCACCGTGATTATTTTAGTTCATAGATTTATCCAACATGAAAACCTTTGACAGGGAGAGATACATTTCCCGGCGTAATCTTTATGTTCATTATCATGTAATGATGTTTATATGTGTTTTTTCCTTTCATCCATCAGGTAATCTATGTTGCAAGAAATCCCAAGGATCTTGCCGTTTCGTTTTTCCACTTCTACAAAGTCAATCCGTTTCTAGCTACTTACAAAGCATGGGGAGATTTTTTGACAGATTTCATGAAAGGAGACGGTAAGATGACCTCTTTTTTGACACTTTCGATGTCCCAGTCTACATACTGTATATCATTCCTGATCTATGTTTCTAGGAATACCGTTTGAACTTTTCTGAAAAACGATATTAATTATTCCTCGTTGCATTGCTGGCAGCGGGTCATAGGGTCATATCACATAAGCTTACTGTTCCAAGTTTTCGTCTCCCGACTGGTAATTTCATGGTCATAATAACTATATACATCAAAGTTTTCCATGAGAGCAGTGAGGACCACAGCTTGCCCGAACTAGTGTGACGGTTATTAGAGAAAAAAATTAACAAACCAAAACTTTGAGCACTAGTAAGAAGCCATTTGACCACGAACAGATTGTGTATACAAGTAAAGAATATCAACAATATAAGCTTATAGGAAGGGAATTCAAATGTAACTGATCAGAAAATCAACAGCAACACTTACAATGATATCATTAAGCTTAAGTCTGGACACAGTTGTATTTTTCTTCATGTTGAACAAAGTGTTTATGTACTACCTTAAACGTGAAACATCAACATCACGGTCGCGCATTTGAAGAATTTATTTGGTCTGTATACCCTCTCAAATAGTTTGTACAATTGCTAGTACGACTTGCCGTCTGATACCGATAAGATAACAATCTCACTTATGGCACACCTGAATTTTATGATTTTGTAATGATGCAAACGGCAGTTGAATAAGCCGCCATGCATGTATTTATTGCTTGATGTGTGACAATGACCTCGTCACAAACCGAGGACTCCGAATATGTTAATTCTAAACTTCATTCATATACGCAGTGATTTATGGGAAATGGTGTGACCACGTGATTTCATGGTGGAAGGAAAGACATAGTGATAATGTTTTGTTCCTGAAATATGAAGATATGAAGAAGGTATGGCGACTCCTCATTTGTTTGCGCGTTGCAAAAAAACCAAAAAAAACAAAAACAATTGTTCCTCGATAGATATTTTGCAAGTGAAAGTTTTCTCTGTCTTAGGTCATCAACATATTTGTTTTAACAATTATTTTGAAAATAGCATCGAATTTTGAAAGCGTATTTAAACAAAGGAACTTGAAAGTAATAAGTTTCTAGCTTAAGTTACGTATATTGTAACCATATTGGATGATTCTAACACAGATTTCCATAGTGGGAAAGACAATACGATGCAGCATCTTCCCTATCTTGTCAGAGCAAGAAAAAGTAACCTCCAGCTTGTTTAGTTTATAGATCCATTTACAGTTTTCTTACAGACTTTTTCGTTTTATAGTGGATATACTTACTACATTCGGTATCTCTGTTATTTAAACTGTCTACTCTCTTGATTTTCATGTTCAATAAAATATTTCAAATCTCTATTGCAGGACCTTAAGTCTGCAACTGAAGAAATATCGCTGTTTATGGGAAAAGAGCTAGATCAAAGCACAATCAGCCGAATAGCAGAGCATTGTAGCTTTGACAGCATGAAGAAGAATCCCATGACGTTGAAGACTTATCTGTGTGCAGCCATGGACATTGATGCCGATAAGGAATCGCCATTCGTCCGCAAAGGTGAACAAAACTGATTTCACAGACTTTGACTTGGTTCATGAACGTAGCCATGTAACTATTTCTGCTCCTTGAGCGAATGTACGCGCTTATAGACGCATGTGAGACACAGGAGACGCGGGGTCGCCGAAATTTCCTAGTGAATTTTATGTAACGCGGTGGCGCACAAAGATATATCATGACAGAGCATGATGAGTGTGTCGAGCCTATCATTTAACATATAAAAACAAGTATGGTAAACATTATTTTCAATCAATATTAATTATAATATAAAATGACCGTATTAATTCATTTGTCATCTGTCAATTGGTATTTTCAAGAATGGACCACACCAAGTATACCAGTAATTTGTATACAATACAACATACAATACAATACAATACACAATAGCGTTGGCAGTTGTCGATTCGGCAGTGAGATTCGATGTTAGATTCTAGGAATAACGTATTTTCTTCCTTTTCCAGGCAAAGTTGGTGGTTGGAAAGATCAATTTACTGTGGCTCAGAACGAGGCTCTAAATCGCTTGTATCGCCGATGGATGCATGGAACTGGGTTGGATTTTGATTTTGAAATCTAAATCGTAATACGCAAAATTCTCATACTGTTCTACACCATACACGAATTAAAGAGTACATAACGTTTTTCGATTTAATTACCACTGATAATCTACAATGATAGACATTTCATTACCACTCACAGTCTACAATGATACACATTTAATAATCAAGGATAGTCCATACAATAATAGACATTTAATCATCACTGATCGTCTGTAATAAAATAACTGAAAGAAGAAAATTTATACTATCATATTCTATGCTTATTATTCAAGACATCAATGTCACTGCTAAAAGTATCGTATTTCCACGAGTAAAATATTGTACGGTAAAATATTGTACGGAAATAAAAGGACATTTTCTGAAACAAAAACGACCACAAAACACTATTGGAAATTACTTCACGTCACGTATAATATATTAAAATTAATGTCCCGGTATAATAACTCTGGCATCAGTTTTCTCAGCTCTGCAAGCTTTGGAAGTCTAAAAGCAAATACATTTGGATTTATTTTCGTTGGAAAGAAATTAGTCAGAAAACAGCCGTGGAAGAAATGTTTTAAGTAAAGGTTAGTATTGTATTAGAATTGTCGTAGCTTTGAATCCCATATATGTATACTAACTTCCTTTTCAATTTTATGTGAAAATTTTGTCTCTTAGTAAGCTGTTTGGTCACGTGTTGTTTTCATTGCACACAATGACAGCTATTTTGTCTTCAGCCAGTAATACAAGGGTCAAATAACCGATGACTTGTCCTACATTATTTGTAACACAAAATGCTTGAAAAAACCGAATCAATTATAAATGTTTGGCGTTCTTGTCTTGTTTACTTCTCATCTTCGTCCGATGATAACGCGGAGAGTTCTGGAAGTGATTAAAAGGAATGTCATAGAGAGATGTTTTTATCAATTTGAAAGAAGAGAAACCCTAAATCAGTTGATTATATTAATAACTGTAGGGGCAATTAAAACGAAGCATTTTTTCTGTTTCTTCACAAGAAGGCAACTGTTACATGGTAAAGTAAAAAATCGAAGTTTCATCTCTCTTAGGGACCGTCTCAGATGGTCGCAGAAGTTCAAGAAACGAAATTTCTTCATTTAGATCAAAACCCCCTCCCCCTCCCTCTAAACGAAACTTCAAAAGTGCGAAATGTTCATGTCTGCCTAAGAGTACAATGTTGCATTTTTCTATAGCTACTAAAGACGTATTCCCCTTGCCACATTACAAATAAAGTAATCGATCAGATTTGAGTACTAACAGGGCATTTGTCCGCATAAAAGTTTCATTTTAGTTTACTTTCCCTTTTTGCATCTCTTGTGCTGTTCTTTGTCTTTATGAACACCAATTTGTACTGGTAGGGGCGGTAAATAAGCGAGAAACTTGACAAGGGGGCCCAGGCATGTTCAATTATATTGAAACGACTATCACCAGGTGCATAACAAGTGAGAATAAGACATCTAGTGGTTAGAGCAGACGCTTATAAATAGCACATTTAAAAAAAATGATACTTTTTTGTCTTTGTTTAACTTGATGAATGGAATGTTTGGGATATAATGTTCCTATCAGTAAATTGTGTTTGGGGCACAAACGAGATGGAAACAGTTACAAATTTGTTGGCACGAGTGTGCAGTTTTTCTTTAATTTAAAAAAACACACGAAAACTTGTGATCACAAAATAAAAGTGCGAAAGTGAAGTTCACAAATTGAATGGAGGTCAAACCCCCCCCCCCCCAAACGAATAAATTTCGCTTTTGAACTTCTGCGACAATCTGAGACGGTCCCTTAATGAACCCTTTTATGAGAGCGATAAAATATTGGCACCGTTTCCTACAATAAGAAAAAATCTTCAACATATAAATAAACAGTAAAGTGGTGACTAAATTCGGCAGCTTGGAATAGATTTACTTTTCAAATGTATTCAAGAAATCGACCAACACCGATAATTGAAAAATCAAGCCCCTCTTCAAATTTCGCACCTATGTTCGTCTATTACTCACAACAAAAGTCCCACTGTTACAATGAAACTGAATTATACATCAAAATAACACATTATTCTGATATTCATTGTACGAATCACATAAAAATAGCATGAATGTACTGGTATCGTCGCTTCTTTTTTATAATAGGGGTTCGTGAAAGACAAATGTTATGCATACCTGTGTGGTGAACCGCTATGTGGAAACCCCTGTAGTTGAATGCATGATCTGAGTAGAACATGAACCAAACAGAGTCCCCGGATGAAACGTAGTCGGCCGGGATTTCGGTACCGGAATGCATCCATATTACGCTGGTGTTCTGGGACGGAATATCTCCATTCCCAGCAGACAGAAGGTCGTAAGTTGGTTCGGTTAAGAAATCGTGAAATTCGACAAAGAGCCTGTTGCCGATGGCGTTGTACAGTATCCATTCACATCTAGCATTGGCTGGATATTGGTTCGGATAATTTGGAGACATAACAGTGCTCTTTTCCCCGATCGGTACGGTGATACTGTAGGTGCAATTACCTGAAAGTGAACACATTCTTGCAGTTGAAAATCAAAAAGTTCAATTTAAAAAAAATATTCGGGATAGCGCAAGGAAAAGTTAACGAATGTCTCAAAAGATACAGCACCTTCGCTCAAAGGAGTCGCGGTGTCTCTGTATTATTGCGCAAATGCGCGCATATATATATATATATATATATATATATATATATATATATATATATATATATATATATATATATATATATATATATATATATATATATATATATATATATATATATATATATATATATATATATTGTATTTGTCTGACTGTCTGACTGACTGTTTGTCTGACACTCCATATATTGTCATGCCATTCTGTCTTTTTCTCTTGGGGTCTTCGCGTCGCGTACTGGGTAGCTACAGGTGTATTCATTGTATCATAAACACTAGAGAGAAAGCCTTAAGTTACTAAAATGCTGACGAAAAGCGAAGTAAAGGCTACTCCAGCATGGGTTATCTATCACGACACGAGTAGTCTTACCTGCACAAACTTCGAAATAGTCTAGACAACAATCATCGGTTAGAAAGCAGTCGTCTGTACAACTACAGGAGAAAGCCGTATTGTATTCTCCACAAAGTCCTGTGCATGAGTCAGTAATACCTGCAGGTGAAAACATTAAAAACGTCGTATAGAAGGCTGTAGTGTTATAAGACTTCACCAAGGGTTGGTTTTAAAAGCAGGTTTGCTAACTCTATAGGAACAAATTGCCAGACTCACCGGTGAGAATCTCTTATCTCGCCAAGGAGTGCATTTCTCACTGCTCACCGGTGATAAGGGACTGGACACAAATTACAGGGGGGTGGGCCGGTGTTTTTCGAAACACCACTGCGTCAAAAATAGTGACCCTTCAAAAGTTCATGCACAAAAATTAGTGACCCTCCCCCTTATCCGTGCATGAAAATAAATGACCCTCCCCTGTTACTCAATACCCCCCAACAAACCCGCAATGTGTTCAAGACCCCCCTTCTGACTTGCTATACTTTTGAAATCCCCCTCCCAAAAGGAAGGCAGCAAAATGTGGCTGATATAACGCTTTGTCCAAAAAATTTCAAATCATATGTGTGTGATAATTCATGTAAATGTACTTTGCTTGAAGTGGCAGGTAAAAAGTGCATGCGTGTACAAACAATGTTATTTTTAGATTTCATCGATAATGTTGATTCACTATGCATAGCAGTCTATGACAAAACTATAATATTTTTTTTCCAATACAAAACTAAGTAAATCTGTGCATTTTTGTACACTTAATTATTAGTGTTAATGTTAATGATTAGACTAGAGTGGTTTCAAGTCCATGGTTGTGCAAGAAATTTGATTTTGGAATTTCACTGAAATGTCGATTCACTACGGTATGCATAGCAGTCTATGACAAAACTATGAATATTTTTTTTCCAATACAAAACTAAGTAAATCTGTGCATTTTTGTACACTTAATTATTAGTGTTAATGTTAATGATTAGACTAGAGTGGTTTCAAGTCCATGGTTGTGCAAGAAATTTGATTTTGGAATTTCATCGAAATGTTGATTCACTATACATTGTAGGCTATGAGGACACTACAAATAACTCATAGGTTATCTGATCCTAAATTGTTATTCAAAAGTTGTTCGACCTGAAACTTCCAGTTGTTATTGATGACATTTTGCACAATTCTGAATAGTTTGTATTCTGTCAATGTCCTCAAAAAATAAAAAATGTACATACGGCGACATGAACATTTGACACCGACCTGTACCTAATGTATTGCCAATGGGAGAATGATATCAAATAAGTGATCTCCAAATTGTTATTGAAAGAGTCATAATAGGGGACAGTTATGCACAATAGAGGAGTTGGATAAGTAGAAATCATGACAACTTAAATCAATGTGGCTGCTTGGATCATCAATACATTGTTTATTATACCCTTAAAATTGCGCCCGAAGGGCGCGCCGAAAATGGAAATGGCAGAAAATGAAAGTGCCGGGAGGCATTTTTTCTTTTTTCAGTATTCCATATTCTTCAATACGTGCACATGCAAGTTCAGCTTTGATGCATAAAAAAGGTGACCCTCCCCCATAGTAAGCATACACAAAATTTTATGACCCTTCAAAAATGCTTGCGCGAAAAATGGCGACCCACCCCCAAAAAACACCGCCCCCCCCTGTAATTTGTGTCCAGTCCCTAATTCAAAAATTCTCACTGGTAGCAGTGAGAATGACAAGAGATTCTCACCAATTGCGAGAAAGAGCCATTTTCTCGCTCCAGTCTCGCAATTTTTTCCTATAGTGTAATGTTACTGTGTATATAGTGGGTTAAAATTTGGCCCAACATGGTAATGAGACAATCAGACAATATCACACAACTACATCTGATTGTCCCAAAATGCAAACTGTCTTGTGTCCTTTATCGTCAATTGGTTATTCTTCAAAGAAGAAGTACTCACCAATATCACTAATCACAGCTTGGAAACCCCTAAACGAAACATCTGAGTTCGACGAAAACCTCATCCATGTGGACCCAGAGGCATAGTAATCCTCAGGCAATGCCGTTCCTGAGTGTTCCCATATAACAGCCGTTTCGTTGCCAGGAGAGTCACCAACACCGGCGGAGAGAAAATCACAGCAAAGATCAGTGCTGAAATCCCTGAACTCCACGAAAAGTACCCCTCCATTCTCTGCATAGGTGATCCACTGGCAACGGAGGTTATTTGCATACGGCATAGGGTAACCGGGAGTATTAACAGTGATGGAGCTGCCGATGGGCACGGTGTAGTTTTCAATGCAATCACCTGGGGAAATAAAAGCAAGCAACGTATGTCATGAAATACTATCGCACACTAATGAATCCTTCGGCAGTCTAGAAATTCTTCGACTCAGAGAACTCACAGGGAAAAACCAAACGTCAATGCAAAATCAGATGAGGACATGAATGTGAAATATAAATACTGCTTGTCAATGTGGATGTATTTGAACTTACAAACGAAATTTGAATGTTTTACTTTGGAAACAAGCACATCTCGATATTTGCGGGTCGTGAAAATCGAATAAGATGTTTCCGACTTGTTTCGCGGCAACGTGATATTATCGAAATGGGCGATTCAGAAAAGTAAATATCCAAAGTCTCTCATTGCAAAATATGTAGTGGTTATAGCAACATGAACTGAAACTTTTGACATATTAGCCCCTGATTTTGCACTATCGTCTCTTGATAATCTTCTCACTGACAGATAAATCATGGTAAAATGCCTCGTGTTTGAGCTGTCAACAAAACCTGTCCAATGTCATTGTTGACGACGGAATTTTAGTCCGGACGAGAATTAATTTGCCAACAAAAGCATTGTACACAAAGCATTGTTTTCATAACATTCAAGTGAGAAGATTAATAACACCACAACTTCGATACTTGTCACTCGAATAAAACACAACCCCATGTTAACGCAAACTTATATCGTAGTCATACGAACCTGCGCACACGGAAAAGAAATCTTCACAGCAATCGTCGGTCAGCATACAGTCGTACTCACAGCTGCAGAGAACGCTTGAATAACCACATCCTATGGAATTGCATGAATCAACTAGACACAGGAAGAAAGAGTTGTGTGTTAAGATAAACTAATGCATGGAGCCATAGCTTACGGGAACAAGTATTGTTAGATAATGAAGTTAACGCTATTTTTTATTAATATCACGGGAGGAAAATCACATTTTAGTACAGAGTACTGGTATTTTTAACTATCCTCTGAGACTCAACATTATTTTTTACGATAATTTTACAAATGTATGGTAACATCATTTCATAGATCTGATTCTCCTTTCCTTCGAAAAAAAGGAAAAAGCATCTCTATATTAGGCGCGAAATTTTTTTTAAAGATGCAATGTGTTGACACACAGACTAAGAGTTGAGATTAGTGCCAGTGGATAGATTCGCAAAATCGAAACGTTTCTTGATTTTTTATATGACGAGGTTCCCTTGTGCCCTTGTTTTCTTTCTGTGAATATTGATTCTCTCTACGCTGCTGTTCTTCTTGGCATTGAAAAAAATAAACATGGTGACTCAAAAACATTTCCAGGATAAAAAGAATGTACTCTCTTCCTATTCGAGGAGAAATTCCCTCCGATACCAAGAAGCGTGCAAGTCAACTAAAGCAACTGAATCAGTGTTTTGCTGACTTGATCATTTTATCATAATTTTCCAGTGTAGGAACCTTGGCGTCGACACTTTTAGCTTTGCACATGCCGATAAGGTGTTTGCAGTCTAAGTAAAGTATGTACATAATTATGAAATATGAATGGCATCGATAAAATCAGTGTGGTAGTTAATCAAGCTTAAGCTTCGTTTACGCTCTGTAATGCCTGAAAATCGCTAGACGGGTTCCACAGGGTTGAGTTTCCTTTCTGCTCTGCAGTTCATAGACCGTCACTTATCACGGGTCAATGTACGGTGTGTCTATTATGTGCATATACAGAGAATTTGCGAGAGCTGGTCACTTTCCCTTTATTACATACAGATATATTCTATAGTGGACACGCCATCAGCTGTTTAGTGAATTTGAAATGTGCAGAGCGCGGAAAGGAAGCCCAAACCTGGTTGAATACCAAAACTCTAAACGCCTTATCAGCCCGTAGCACAACTCTATAGAACAACTTTATGATCATTTATAAACCTTTTCAGTTCTAATCAATTGGCTGCGTTCTAGCAGCTACGGCTCTAATCAACGACATTGACATCAATCTATTCTGTTGTTCTAACTCATTATCTACGTTACTGTTAATTGACTTTTTTCAAATTTATTGTTTTGAGGGTTTGCTCACTTTCGGCATGGCTCAGAGTCACGTGAACTCCTCTCGCGTTGACAGAACTGTCCGAGAGAAACCTCATCCACACAGACTCCCCTTCAGACAGGAAGTTAGGGGGTCGTGTGCTGCCCGAATGCATCCAAATGACACTGGTGTTCTGAGATGGAGTGTCTCCGTCTCCCGCTGAGAAGAAATCACAGCACGACTCTGTGGAAAAATCCTCAAATACCACACTGATGTACGATCCGCTAGAAACACTGGCAATCCACTGGCAACGAGCACTGCTCGGATAATTGCTCGGATAGTTTGGTGTGGTGACATTTACGCTGCCTCCAGCGGGGATAAATATTGTTTCTGTACAGTCACCTGTTTGTGATGAAAATAATTTAAGTGTAAAGGTTACATAGACGCCACTGCAGATTAAAGGGGGTGGTCGTCGGAACTGCGCGTGTGCGACGTTCTTGTTTATAAACAATGTATTTCATGTATGATATCTATATGCATCACTTCAACATAGCTGCAACTTATAAAGTTTACGATATTCATTTTTAACAAGCATGTTTCAACTTTCTTCAATCACCAACGTATCCTAGACACAGTATTTACATGGGTCGTAGGGGTCCTTGGCAACCTCTGAGCAGAGTTCCAACGACCACCCCTCTTTAAAGTATGAAAACTATTAGTATGAATTGTGCGACATGTTTAAATCAAAACAGGTAACACTTACCTGCACATCTTTCGAAGTAATCAGGACAACAGTCATCCATGAAGGGACAGTCATGCCTACAGCTACAGCCTGCTCCCATATTATACTCGTCGCAAAGCCCAACGCAGGATGAAACGTCTGCAGAAAACACGGGTAATTATTAGAAATTGAATCCCAGAACAGTAGTGTCATCGCTGAATGCAAAATGTAAAAATGGACAAAAGCAGCTTGGACATATGGCTATACCTACAAGCTATTTGATCACAGCTTGAAGGTGATGTCACAATTTTGTCAAAGCTGCTGTATAAACTGTTTGGATATTATACATAATATCCTATACACAGAGTCAAAATTTTGGGCTAGGGTTGGAACATTTGATTTGAGGGGGGAGGTGAAAATGGGTATTGCAAGAATTATTTTGAAGGTCACCTTTACACAATTTTATTTTTGCGCAGTAGAGTCAATGAATTTTTTTCAACAACAAACAAAAACATTCACATGTAGCTGTAACTATTGCTGATTTTTTAGTATTAAAATGTAACACGATTGGAACCAATTTGGGATAATTGGATGGTGAAGTAATGCTCGTTTAATTTGCAAATACAAGCTCATCAGCTTTTCTTTTTAAGTTATACACTTGTTTTGTGAGTGATTTGTAATATTGCAACATTCATCTGTACAGCATCTAACACTTTCGAGAAATTCGGAAAATACGAAGATCCAATTATCCCAAATTAGTTCCAATCGTGTTACAGTGCACCAACAACTAATTCTTGCTCTAGTCTTCAGAGTTTATTGAAATACCTAGTATTCAGCTTGTGAACACAACAAGTATACATGTAAAGTACATTAGTATTGTGTACAAATGAATCTCAGCCCGAACTAAAATTTAATCTTGCATAATAATAACGCAGTGTATACATGTAATAACTGTAATTCTTGGTGTGTAACCATTGAGAGTAAAACAACAAACTGTAGTGAAACTGGGCCAAAGTACTGAAAATAATCAGTGAACATTATTACAGCAACTTGCCTTTAACATTAATTCAATTATGTCAATAGATGTATATCTTTGCACGTCACATGCACATAAATGGCTTTATTTCAAAGTTACACAACCCTCAAGGATATATTCAGAGATACATTCAGTTAAGTCAATGTCCCTGCTCGATGTACAGCTTTCAAACTTCAATACATGGGGATGACAAGTCTTTTCAGTGCTGCAAGCCACTGCCTTCTCTCGTATTTTCCATCAATCCATCACGACATACTATGGTATAGCATATATATTTGGAAATGACTAGGACTGGTGTATAGTGTGTTAGTGCATCATACAGGCCTTTAGAAAACAGATCCTGACACTTTTTTATTATTTAATATAATCCTTTCAGCGGTCAAAACTTCTCCTTGGATGGCGTATATTACAGTAAATAAATTGACCAGGCTTGAGTAGACGTGTGTACAAGCAAGCACTTCATATAGCGATTGTAACACGGTCATCCCCCAACCCGAACATGCTACACAAATGACCTGATGATATCAGAAGATGATGACCGTGGTCTATTAATTGCAGTGTATTTGAAAAAGTGTAAGTTCAATCACTTAGAATAAACAAAGCACTGGTACACCTGTAGTAGTTTCGACAAACGTCGAGCGATCTTACCTTCCTGGCTTATAACAGCTTTAAAGCCCCTGGAATTGAGGGCGCTGTCAGAGAAAAACCTCAGCCAAACAGCTCCTTCATCCGATGTGAAATCTGGTGGAGGTCTTGTTCCGCCATATGCCCATATTTCACTTGATTGTTGGCTTGGCAGAAATCCATGCCCGGCGAAGACGAGATCACAGCAAGCCTCAGTCCGGAAGTCCTCAAAGACGACCTCTATTGGCCCAAGTGAATTACTCGTAATAATCCATTCACATCTGGCATTGTTGGGGTAATTGTTCGGATAGTTGGGAGAGGTTACCACAACACTGCCCATCGGTGCTATCTCAATTTGCTCATAACAATCACCTGACACAAAACATAGACATATAGTGACTCTAGTGATGTTTACTTAAGGTAAAATGCACCCCGGGTACAGATGTTTTCAAACTTTTCCAATTCTTTTCTGATCTACCACTTGTGGGAGCTCATTTTGAAGCTATCGACGGTAAAAATATTTTACCGTCGTAGTTGTTCGAAAATCGAAAATTTTTTTTTTTCTCCATGGAGTCAACACTGGGATGGCGGCCATTTTGAATTTTGAATATTTGGTAAATCTTGGTTAATTTGTTTCTCTAGCACCAAAATTTGCACCGTGACCCCGATTATTGTTCTTGATTTTGAAAGAGAACGATTGAAAGATTCCTCGAGGAACTTTCGAGGCACATACTTCATAAATACGTTTTTTTGTTCGGATTTTTGAATATACTATGGAGCCAAAATTTAATTGTCCTCTGACAGGAGATGACGGCTATTTACCTGCACACATCTGAAAATAGTCACCACAGCAGTTATCGCGGAAAATACAGTCATCCTGACAGCTGCATTGATGTATGTCATTGTACTCGCCACAGTGCTCATCACATAATCCATATCCTGAACAAAAAGAAGCGATTTTGAAAGTCAGGTGTTTATAGCAAAGTCTGCATCGTCAGAACATAAAATCCAAGAATTTGGGTTTTCGCCACAATGTATAGGTTAACCTTTCGCCGCTTTGCAGCGGAGATAATCTGAAAAAAATCTAAATGTAATGCCATTGAAACAATATCGTTAGCAAAATAATCTGCAAAGCGAAAAATGTTCCGTAAGTTGTAAAGGAGCAGAGCGGAAATGCTCCTGATTTTTAAGTAAACACTATTGGAACTAATTTGGGATAATTGGATCTTCATATTTTTCCAAATTTCTCAAAAAAGTAGGGTGCCATATAGCTGAATGTTGCAATATCACAAATTACTCAAAAGTAGATGAGCTGACATTTACAGATTAAACCGACAATATTTCACCATCCAATTATCCCAAATTAGTTCCAATCGTGTTAGTAACACACATCTTGAAAGACCATCATGGCGTAGATTTACATTTGAGTAAGGGGTGTTGTCTTAATGTCCGTCCCCAGGGTGGATAGGTGTTTTGTTGTTTTGCTAATAAAGATATATTCTACCAACCTTTGGTGTTTTGGTCTTAAACTTAGCACTGCCCTTGACAATCTTTTTGACAAAGTCAACTTGTCAAATTTGACAAAGTCAACAACGAACGCGCCAGTAAGGTATAACTGAAGATGCGCGTTCGTTGTTGACTTTGTCAAATTTAATCCGGTGATAATCTGTGACAGCGTCCACAGCTTAGTAATTTACCCTTGCTTACTTTGGCCAATTAGGCACTCAAACTCATCAGATAATAGATACAGCATGTTGATAAAACGTTAACGCAAGATTGTCAAGGGCAGTGCTAAGTTTAAGACCAAACACCAAAGGTTGGTAGAATATATCTTTATTAGCAAAACAACAAAACACCTATCCACCCCTGGGGACGGACATTTAGACAACACCCTGTGATTTGAGTAAGGTATTTTGAATTTGTCGAACTTGTCCGGACAACTGGGTAAGTATTTTGTCCTTCGCTTCAACTCTTGTGACCTTCTGTATCACTCGTATTTCCCGACAATGTCTGTGGCTGGGAGTTATTTCACGTGGAGAAACAACATTGAGTATTATAATAAAAAATGCCAAGCCTCAGTTATAGTCTTTGAAGTGCGGGCTATAATATCGCTTCGACATATCATTCAACTTGGAACTGTCTGTTGAAACACTTACCGATATCTGTGACGATAGCATGGAAGCCCATAAAAGTGTTGAAACACTTACCGATATCTGTGACGATAGCATGGAAGCCTTTGAAAGTGTTACTCCCATCGCTGAAAAATCTCATCCATACCACTCCCTCCTCCGAAATGAAGTCACTTGGTCTCACAAAGCCTGAGTGGGCCCATATGACACTTGTTTCGTTGCCAGCAATGTACCCATTGCCAGCAAAGTACACGTCACAGCAAGACTCCGTGAGGAAGTCTCGGAATTCGACCAATAGATAGGTCGGTCTTTCAGAGTCGACTATCCACTCGCAACGAGCAAAGTTCGGGTAGTCCAAGGGATAATTAGGAGACGTAATGGAGACACTTCCTTCGATTGGAATTGTTTGATAAGAAGTGCAGTTTCCTGAAAAGAGCGACAACATTCCAAGCTTTTAATTAGTAAATGACGGCTATACATATTCAGCATAATTTGTAAAAATTTGGATTAAAACATCGCACACTATAGCAGTTATGGGTGCATTATATTGTAAACGAAATCTAACGGAGGAATTGGGAATGAACATGAAGTCTCGACCGAAAACAGAAAACCCATGTCTTTAAAGACAACTTATATCACCTGATATATTTCCCGGCCCCCTCTTTATCGGTACATCGAAATTGCACAAATTCCAATGATTGTCACCTGCGGCATTCGGTTCCTATTAACTAACATCAACGAACGGGTGATATACTATTACAACACTTTAATGGCATCATGTTTTTTTTCTGATTATCAAGAATTCTTACTAGGAATGCCCCTTTTTGTGTTAAAGTTGGGCAGCTCTTCATGAGCTATAGAAGATAAGCTTATGTCGTTTCTGTCCACAGCGTATATAGCGTCACAGATCGGATTGAACAAGTTAAAGCAATGGATACATTATAGATGCAGAGTGTTCGCAAGATTAATACTTAGTATTTCAACATACCACAGAGAGGAGAAAATAAAACGTAATGATAAAAATATTATCAAAAGCTACCGCTTTTGTCCCAGTGGAGATCGACAAATATGTCCGTATTGTTTGGAGTATTACCTGCGCAAGTTTCAAAGTAGTCATGGCAACAGTCTCCATCCAAGAAACAAGTGTGAAGACAACTACATCCATACCTTGAATGGTACGAGTTACAGTGTCCTTCACAAGTTCCGATTCCTTATAAGAGAAAGATAAGAAACAATTAAACCAGCTCGTCAACTGTTATATATACGCATGCTTCAGACGGACTGGACAATCTGAACATAAGCGTAATGCCCACTACGTGAGACCTGCTTTGGTCCTGCAATGCGTAAACTTTAGGTAATTATTTTCGTAGGGCAATATATAATAAATTGCAGTGATGCTATGCTTTTTAATATGAGATTTTTTTAAATATTTCAGCTCGGAAGAGGAAAAAGATGTAAGTATTATTTGCGAATTGAGATCAAATTCAGTCATGTAACCAAGACGACTGCTTAAAGACCTTCTCTAACATTGTTCTCGGGAAAGATTTGGCAAATTTGAATATTGGTGTGGAGGAAGGAGCTGTGCACTGATGCAATTGCATGGGCCTATACACAACTCTGTTTGCAGAGGTTAGGTGAAGTTCCTATATGTGTCATTATAGCGATGTTCAAAGTTTCCTAGGAATAGGACAAAATTACAGACGTCTCAGTGTTCGATACAAATGTGTACAACGATGTAACTTAAAACTCAACGTTGGTGACAGACATTTTTATTTAACAATCGTTTACCTATATCTGTAAGAGTGATTTGAAAGCCCTTGAAGTTGACACGACTGTCTGACGCAAATCTCATCCAAACGGTGTCCCCAGTAGACGTGAAGTCGTCTGGTTTTGCAAAGCCGCTGTACAGCCAGATGACGCTCGTGTTTTCTGAGGGTGTGTCGCCATTGCCGGCAAAGAAGAAATCACAGCAAGGTTCGGTGTTGAAATCGTCAAAGTACACGTCGATGCTAGTCCCCACCTGAGTGCTGACGATCCATTGACACCTCGCGTCATCCGGGTAATTTTGTGGATAATTTGGAGATGTGATCGTTAAATTGCCGTTGATCGGTAAGATGAGAGATTCAGTGCAGTTGCCTGGAAGAGAATTATGGATCACTGGTGACAAATTCTTGTCAATTTTCTCATTTTTATAATCAATTCACGACATAACATAGTCGCATCTTCGTTACAGGAACTAAGAAGAAGCCAAGGAGATTAGATACTGAATTATTGCTGGGACATTCAAAAAGATATTTCAAATGCTGTTGGAAATTAATACTTCATTGTTTTATTCAAGCTGTGGAGTTACTTTGGTTATATATAATGTTGCTAAATTAACTGTAATTCATGATTTCAAGTGTTTTGTTCTATTTCGAAGTATCTCTTCTCAACCTGTCAACACAGCCTGTACGTGTATCATGTCCCAAAGTTGTTGATGACTCCTGAACTTAAGTCCAGGCAAATTTGTCATTTGTCATTTGTCGACAGCTATTTTGCGTACTGTGAACAATCAAATGTGTCGGTGAGATTATCACGTTTTGCTTCAAAGTGCTGTGTGTATCAAAAGTTACTGCCATCTTGCCGTTATTTAAAGTTGTACCTTCATAACCATCATAAAAATCAGTGTGTCATTTTTCAACCATAAGATTTTGTGAAAATAGTCGCTGAAAGCGGACAACAAACTGAAATGGCATGTTTTATTTCGCATTTCAGCTTGCCTGAAACAAGGCTTCCATGCTACGTACCCCATACTTTTTGGAGTTAAGTTATGGAGCCTGTAGTTATACAATATATGTAGACGCTCTGTTGCGTTTGCTAGTCGATGCTCTTTCACAAAAAGAAATTTAAAAGTAAGTACCTGCACACAAGCTAAAGTAATCGCTGCAACAGGTGTCCTTCAATGCACAATCTCTCTCACAGCTACAGTCATATACTGTATTATAGCCTCCACAAATGCTATCACATGACCCATGACCTGAAAAGGAAAGCAAATCCATTTCACGTTGATGTCATTATATTTTATCTTTCCCAAACTACAGGTGCCCACCTTCAATGAAGCAGAAATTTTAATACGTCCTGTTTTTTAGGCTTCAAGTTGACGAATTGGATGTTTAGAGTTTGGAAAAACAGGGGTATAGTAGGCCGCAGTGTTGTCCTTAGAAGCCGGGTGCCGGGTAAATAACCCGGCTGTTTTGCATTTTTTCCCGGCTACTTTTAACGTAAGTAGATTATTTTTATAGACCTGTAATTTCGGGATTGCACTGCCAGCTGTTAGACGGCACACGTACGATTAGCAGTTTCGCGACCCCTTTCCCCGCATGGAACTGCACAAACATAAAACAGTTTCTAAATACCCGTTTGTGGCTTTTTGAGTCCGATCTTTTATTTGTTAAATAGTGTGATTGGCTGATGGACGCGTCTATGGTGTTGTCTTTGTAACGAGCAGTGTAATTGGTTTGATTAGTATGAAGTCATCTTAGGTCATTTTTAACGATAGCGTAAAATGAAAGTGGCGTCGGCCACCGGCACCTTGCCGATGGAATATTTTTTCCCGAAGAAAGCCCGTTCGAAAGCTATACTTGATTCCAACAATACATTTAGTTTATGTATAAAAAACTTCAATTTCGCTAAATTTGTGAGAGAAAAAAGCGCCGAAAAGATGTGATTTTGATCGACTATTCGAAGTTCATGACGCAGCTAGTTTTCCTCCGCCGCGCTGGCTGCCAACGGTCAGTACGAGTATGATCTTCTCAACAAATCAAGTTATTCTCAGAGCAATAGCGACGCATTTTCTAGATTTAAAAACAATGAGCTAGAACTGAATTTTTTAGAACCAACTGTTTATTTGAATGGGTATTTTTTCATTGATTATTTTTACGTACTAGAATCCACGGTCACAGGCATGTGTGTTGCCGACCGTTGCCGACCGGCGCATCATCGTCACGCCTCACGGCTTCACTGTGGCGCTGATCCCCTGGGTTCAATTTCACTGCGCCTCTCCATGTTCTCCATGTTGGGTTGCCCGATAGTGTATTTTGATGGACTCTCTGAATCATTTTTTCACGGACTTGTGGAGCAAATTTGAAGAAAATAGAGTTGTTTCCTTCCGACGCCATGCTGCATATCTGCTTTGATCAAATTAGGGGACAGCTTCGCCGCTCGCGCCGCATGCAGGTTCGAGGTCTGGCATGCGAGACTAAGTCGCGGAGAGTGCTTTCGCAACTATTATTGTTTGCGTATTATAACTCATAATAAAAAAAAATGCGTCGAGACTCAATCCAATGCGTAATATTATTACACATTGGATCGACTCTCTACGCATTTTTCATTGTTATGAGTTTTCGATATACGCATTTTTTTTTGCGTAAATGCGAACATGTTACAGTGAATTATCTTACCGATGTTTTTTTAAACAACAGCGAATGTGTTTTTATTAGAATACTGTCGGTATTTTGAATTTTCAAACCTCATTTTGGGAAATGAGCAATGAAATGAGCAGACTGCAGGAGATTTAAGATTAAATGTTAAATCTTCAATGCAAATAAAACCATAAGTGTGTCATAAATAATACAAATAAAACAAAATCATGTTTGTTTGTTTTGTTGTATGTGAGCCACGTCTAAGACACACAACAAAAGTACTGTTTCAGTCTCAGCTAAATGTCACCTCAGATGCCACCAGAGAACACCATTTCCACTCCAAAATTTCGTTTTTCGCCTTGCGAGAGGGGGGACACCCCCTCTCGCGCTCTCCCCCCTCGTCGCTACGCTCACTCGCCCTCGGTAGCTTCGCTCCGTCGCAGTCCACCCGGCTACTTTCTTGAATTGCCCGGCTACTTTTAGATATAAGGACAACACTGTAGGCCTAGAGTTATATGTGCAATTTTTGTCTGGATATACAAACGTTCGACAAGTGCACAGGTACGAAAGGTAAGCTTTGTTGGGACTGAGTGACAGAGAGACAGGTATCATCAGAAGGGAGGTCATTGACAGATAGGAACGGACAGACTGAAACAGACAGCAAGACTAGCAGATATGTAAAATTGTAAATGGGTAATCCTTAAATGCGAATAACATGCGCAGACAGACAGAGAGGCAGAGAAGACGGACACACAGACCCAGGCAAACATAGTTACGATGCAACAGAGCAGAAACAAGATAGATAGGCAAAGGCAACTATTACAAAACATGTGCAAAAAGACAGAAAGAAAGGCAGACAGAGACGGGCGGGCAGGTAGTAATCATGTCCACGAACTTGCCATACAATAGCAAGATTGGGAAAGAGATAATTTGAACAGCTGAAGCCTAAAAGTTTGGTTATCGGAAACTAACCAGTATCATGCAGTCTTGTCAGAAATCCCTTGGATGTAACACTACTGTCACTGGTGAAGACAATCCACACAGATCCACCAATGGAATCGAAGTTCCGTGGAAGGAACCTTCCTGAATGCTGCCAGACCTCACTGTAGTTATAATGTGGGTATAGTCCCTGGCCGGCCGAGTAGAAGTCACAACACTCCTCTGTGTTAAAATCCAAGTGTTGCACGTAGATCCTTGCTCCTTTGGCCGTCGTGACGAGCCACTCACAGGCTGTGTCATCCGGGTAATCTTGGGGATAATTGGGGGATGTCACATCGAGAAAGCCATCCTCGGGTATCACTAGAAACTCGGAACAATTGACTGAGAAAAAAAACAATAAACAAATTATACCGCATAGAATCAGATATCATATACTGTTTACAAAGGTATTGAACATCTTCTTACATTTATCCTGTGTTGGTAAATGGCAATTAATTTTATGATGTTGATATTAATCTGGAGGGTTCTACGTTCGTACACTTTGAGTTCGAGGAATGAATATGTCATAAAAAGCACTGAATGGCAGATATTTTCCGCAAATAAGTCTGTAAAATCCTTTAAGCCCCCCTCGAACATAGTCAACAGTGCAATCCTCCCTGTGATTGAATAATACATAGAAAAATTGACTCTACTATTCAATGTGCGGAGCGGTAAATGACTCGTCCGGTCGCAAGATGAAAATGAGTATGAAATGTATCTCAGAGAAAATTTCAGTAGAGCTGATCTGCTTACAATCATTCTGGTAGTCTGATCGGTATATGGAGAAAGGATCATATAATTGGTCAATTGCAATCGTTGTAAGCGAGAGGATACTAATTAAAATGATTTTCAAAAAACAACAGCGACATTCCGGTGATGTTATTACTCAGCGACAACATATTTTACATGATGGACCGTCCAAATATTCCAATTTCCAAACCGAAAACTTTAGTCACAATGATACACAAGCAACGATATCATAGTAACTGTGAAATATGAAATATCTAGTAAAAAAATAAGAGAAAATACAGTAAATTACAATTTTTTGGGTTTGTTTACACATTATACGCATATCTCTGTCACGATATCATTATTGTACCGCCGCTCGTCTCTTCACCAACATTTTCTTTTCTCATCGTATTCGTCTTTTTTTCTGTCTGAACAATCTTCTATAATCAATTTTATTTTCACGAAGTTATTTCCTTCTTATTCCTTAACGTAATTTTTAACGGGATTAACAAGTGAAAGTTTTTTTATATTTTAGGGAAAATGTGTAAAAAACATCCCCCAGGAATGTGACAAAATGATGGAGGACGGATGAAGATATGCACGTATTAGTTCTTTAATAAAACAATTACATGTAATTGTCTAAACATTCAGGCTATTTTCAACGATGACAACAAAACACATATAAACAACCCCTAACGTGGTTTCACTTACATTGAATTCCTGTAGGTTTTACCATTGTCGTCGTGGGTATGAATGGTGCCTCTGTTGTTGCTGTTCAAGCAAAAAGAATTTTATCTCAAGACGAAACTAGTGACAATACTTGAAAAGTCGATCGCAATCGGCATGCAGTTCAACAACGTTTGAAACTGGACATGAACGTTGAGGGCGTCATAAATAAAATGCCACGGTGTGCTCATGAGTAATGGTCAATTTGTCGTTTATCACCGGTAGACTCGGAAGTTTAAAGATGAAAATAAAGACATTGATCCCATGTACGGAAATTCATGTACTCATAAACATAAATTAAACCCACGAAACAGTAAAGATAAACAGAGAGAACAAAATATCAGTTCAATAATGGGTAAATAAACTGAATATGCAAACAAATGCGGAAATCAGAAATCAAACAAGTAAATAAAACAACAAACAAAATCAATTTCTGCCATAAAAATTAGAATTAAAAATGGAGATTACATACTCTAAAATGACAAAGTTGCAGCAAAGTTGAAAGTCACTATAATTAGACTTTGATACTCACGCTCCGGCGCGCATTCATCGAAAAAATCTGGGCAGCAGTCGTCATAGAGTGTACAAAGTGGATCACAGAAACAAACTTGTCCTGGAAAGGTCAGGCCACAAACTCCTGCACAAGAACCTGTTTAGGAATATTTAAAGATTACGGTGTTTATTTCTACGAAATTTACACTATTGAAATGACAACGGTGCAGCAAAGGAGTACTCCATTTTGCGGTTATGGACAAGGTAAGTAACAAATCTTGTTGTGTTTTTCAGCTATGTTGAGTTCACCACAAGTGTCGACGTCATCAAACTGCGGTTTCGCTGTGCTTCATCATTTTGGGTACATTTCTTATCCTTGACTACTAAAGTGACAAATATGAAAATAATACATTACCTGGTGGACCGGTGGTCTTTGTTGGTTCTGATAAAATATTAACAAAGAAAGAACGATTAATTTCAAATCAAAGATAGATATTCGAACGTATGCAGTGGAATGGACAATATATCACAACAACGCGCCATTACGATCGGACGCAAACTGTGGCGTAGCGGTAATATAATACTAAAATCGACCACTCGATCAATTCAAAAGCTTAATGCTGAAACAAAAGGGCGGTAATTTGCTGATACTACAGCGAGATTCTGTGGAATGTTCATCACAAAATGTGTCGAATTAATTTATGAGCTTATGATTTTGGAAATTTGTCCATGACATAGCATAAGATCGGAAACAGTGATCGTGTGACACTGTTCCTTTCATTTGCACTGTGAAAAGACGTGCAATATTACACGAACTGAGTATATGTGATTATTTACGGTAGTGGAAAAGGCAAGGGCACGATTGATAAAACTTTAAACAAATACACAGAATTTATTCTTTTCAGGTTGATATGAGTGCCTTCAGTAGATGTAGAGATAAGATAAAATATTGCGGTTGAGGTATTAGATAGGTAGTCCTTGATAGCTTTGTCCATCGCAAAACCTGAAGAAAATCGTTTTCTCAAAACTCATTAATTTTCCTGTGGTATTCAATGAAAAAAACTTCAAAACTATGAACCGTTAAACAAAGTCACGCTTAATACTAAACAGCAGAAAAGGTGCATGATATGAAAGAGTTAAAACTGCTCATGAAAAATTAGCCTTAATTCTTGCAGAATTTCAAGATATATTGTTCGTGGAAAACTACTTGATTAAGACAAACAAGAGCAACTTCGTTTTGTGTTGTGAATGGTCAGTATATAGAAAGAACGTATCGTGTGGGTTCGAGGAAATGATCACAACTCAAGTATTAAAACTGCTATGTTTACATCCCGAAGAATTGGTACCAATAATGGCCTTTTCCGCTACCTTAAAGTGATTTTAACTGAAGCTTGAAGATATGCGGTTATGCACATATGGAGTGTATGATAAATGAAATGATGAACCAATCAAGGATATCACAACATAGCTGTTGACACATTACAGTAATGTGCTACTTCGGTGCACAGATGTGCCGACAAAGTCGCCCGCAGAGACCTGATCGAATGCGTACTTTCACCGATAACATTCCGAAAAAATTAAATCACTCCTTTGAGAAGACACTGGGGAAACAAAATATTATTAGGTATTGCTCTTATTGAAATAGAATTCTTATATGATCTAATTGCGTGAATAACACAATGTTTAACCACCCAATCGCATTGAGAGTCTGTGCATAATGAAATCTCGTTGTAACCTATGAAATGAGTAGAAGGTTGTACCTTACCCTGAGTGTACCAATACGGAGTTGTCCAAGAATAACCTGAAATTTGAAGAAATTCCAACAGTAAGTTGTTTTTCACCAATCTCCTCGGTAATAGGTAATTGCTCTTTTATTAGCAAATCAATCTTTTCATGCATTGATGATTTATCTGCACTATAACATGTACTGTCTCTTTTAGCATTTTTTGGTTTGTTCATGGTCCTCATAACGAGCACTGTGTTGCCCCTGAGTTACGACACTATAGATGTGCTGAACTTGGCAAACTCTACCTAGAAATATCAGAAATATTTAAACCGTACAGTTAAAAGTGGTGTTACGGATATCGATGTTGTCTGAATTGTTTTAATGTAGGAAATTATATGAAACGATTTGGGGAGTTTCGAATTTTAAATATGGTGAATCTTATCCATAACTTGCTTATTGTACAAAACATTGCTGATGTAAGGTTTTGTCAATCAGTTTTGTTAAAATAGTCCACTGTCCCATAGAGGATTTTTTTTATCTGAGGCAGACCAAAATGGTGTGAGTAACACTTCCACCCTGAGAATTTCACTGCAACAAGGTTGCCAAACGCAAGGTTTAATCACGTCACTATCTTAGACCCGTCGTCGAGGGCGCAAAATGACCTGTTGGAATTGTCGCAGGCCTTGAATTGTCGGAGTATCATGTGGAATGAGTAACGCTAACAAACACAAAGGGGAGAGCGAGGAAGCCCGTAAAGTAATCGTATTGACAGTCGCTTGTAGAAAATTTGACTGCATAAAGCTCCTTGATACAACGTATCTAAAGATTGTAGTTTTTTTACCATTTCATGCGCGTTTAATTAGGTTAGGGAGCATTCGTTATTTACGGGGAGGGGGGGGTTGGTGGAAATCAGGGGGGTTGACTTTTATAAAACCGCTTTTTAGGGGGGGGGTCAAATTTTACAATAAATGATTGAAGGGGGTAAAATTTTACAAAGGTTTGTATTGAGTTATGGAAAACAAAATTGACATTGGAATTTCACCGAAATGTTGCTTGTGTAACCGATGTTTCGAGACGGCAGAATAATAACCGACCGAAGCTCAGCCAAATTTATTTCTCTAGCAGGGCCAACAAGTCTGAGACTGGCGTTAACCTCTCTAGAGCAGCAACAGAGCATGTAGCCCTGAGTACAGGTCTGTGTGTTCCTGGCGTATACGGCCTCCACCACGGCCCTGCAACGAGGTCTCTGCAGCGAGATTCAAAATGGGGATCTCCATGGGTAAACAACTTGTCGAGTATGTTATGTTTCAGAAAATGAGCGGTTTTGGACGTTAGGAGAAGTCAATCGCATCTTTTCTGGGATTGGTTAGGAGGTAAAGGTAGGCAGGGAAAGGATTGCCCCAATAGAGCAGAATTTCGGCCAAAAGCCCCTTTATTCTTCATTGCGGTCCAGATCCAGGCCGCAGAGACCTCAAGTCTGTTCAAAGACCATTGCAGGGCTTTGGTAGAGGCCATATAATGCTTGGAACACACGTGCACACACCTGTACGCAGGGCTACACAGCATGGGGCATGAAATGAGGAACCAACACACAGTCATATAATGTAACAAACAACTTCTGTATACTATATTGTGTCAAATATCGGGGTCTACATATGAAATAGTAAAACCGTACTTCAAAACTATAAATATTACTCCATGGTAACAGTAACCTTACTGATCGACCTCCCGACGGCAGGAGTCGAACACACTTTCAGAACAAACTCTGTTCAAACCCTTTCTAAATGCTTGACAATTTCTATGGAAAACTTAACGTTACCGCAGAGGTACCTCAGACTTGACCACGCGGCTGGGAAACACAAATAGTTCACTCGCGACTTTAACTAATGTTCGATTATGAGCACAATTGTAAGTCCCGTGTAATGTCTACACAGGAATGTCGGCGACAACACACGCAATTCACTGCTAAGCAGCGTCCAGTTCAGCTACCACGGGAGCAGCCATCTTAGATCTTTTGTTTACTTCCGGTCGGACATGCCGAACTAATCTGAAGTCTTCCTCTGCAAACTCCGCGCATCGACAAAAGTTCAGTGGAACGATCATAAATAATGTTCTCATGACAATCTCAGACATCTGACTGAACTCATAAACGGAATAAAGTTCACAGTTAACACACAATTTGCTGCAGAAAGATCAGCTTTCAACTTGTGGTGATATTATCATCTTAGCGTGCAGTGCGTATATTGCAAATATACGGCACGGCTTTCACTTGTGTGAGCAATGTTCGTTCCATCGACTAAAGTAGAGGATGGCGTAGGGTTTAAATAAACAGTCCGGTCCGCATAAAATTCGATCTCTGCAACTCACCGGTTTCTTTACATATCTGCTGACTTGAGTAAGACTCAAAATAGAGAAATATCTGACTTAAAAAGCACACGCTGACACTCAACCTTCCAGTGCCAGTGCAGCATGCAACGTAAAACACTCTCTGGAAAGTTCCGGTCTTGGACTCTCTAGGTATACAGTGATAACACACAAGAACTCCCAGGCAAAATAGAAAATACACAGGCCTCCATACACAATCTATGAGAAGCTATGAATAATGTCTTTTAAATACAAAACTAGCTAAATCTGTGTATTATCTACTCTTGATTATTGATATTAATGTACTTGATAAGACTAGGGTAGTTACCAGTGCATGTGTGAGCAAGAAATTTGATTTTGGAATTTCACCGAATTGTTAATCACTATCTTGTCAGAGGAAACTATGAATAATTTTTTCCATTACAAAACTAGTTAAATATGTGTATTTATGTACGCTTGATTACTGATATTAATTTACTTGATTAGACTAGGGTGGTAACAAGTGGATGTTTGTGCAAGAAATTTGATTTTGGAATGTCACCGAAATGTTGATTCACTATCTTGTCTATATGGTAACTATGATTAATTTTTTCCAATATAAAACTGGGTAAATCTGTGTATTTATGTACTCTTGATTATTGATATTAGTGTACTTGATTAGACTAGAGCGATTACAAGTTCATGTGTGTGCAAAAAATTTGATTTTGGCATTTCACCAAAAATGTTGATTCTCTAGTATGTGAGGAAACTTTTTCAGCCCGGGGCCACAGGGTGCGAAGGGATAATGAATCAAATCTGATGAAATTTTTTTTCATGGGGGGGGGTCACATTTTACAATTGATGAATTGAGGGGGGGGGTCAAATTTTAGAAATTTGATTTGGAGGGGGGGGGTCGCTTTCTACAATTGATGAATTGAGGGGGGTCAAATTTTAGAAATTTGATTTGGAGGGGGGGGGTCGCTTTTTACGTTTCATTTGTCGCTCAAATTCCACCGGCCCCCCTCCCGTAAATAACGAATGCTCCCTTATATCAAAAGTTGTTGCATTTCTTCTAATCACCGCATCCCTTTCATTATACGTGTACTCAACACTTGTCATAAAAAGTCAGAATGGTTTCGTGATGCAAATTTTATATTGCAAGAGTTTGATTTCTTGTTTATTTTTCGGGTTCAACCTCCTCTATATAAAATCCACGTACGATCAATACAGAGCGTGTCGTGCAAATTTATAAATTGTAAACCGACCATTTCTATTTAATGTGTCTAAAAATTGCAGTATGATACTTCTCACTATTATTTCAAAAACATGACTGTTTGTTTGACACCCTCTGCGTGCTTGAGCTGTAACTGCCCCGGTCAGATTTCTCGACAATGACCAAAATGGCAGGCTGTAACGGTAATAATTGTCGTTAACAATCAGCATCATAACCTTCAATATGACAGAGTTACTGTAAATGACATGGCGTAAATTGTAGCATCTGTCTGTGCTCACACAATCATACAAGATATCACAAGACCTCACCCGATATACCAGGGCAATAAAAGTCTAATCTTTGGAAAGGGGAATCCCCTTCATGCGTCCCTTTTTAGACTGAAATTAATTATTGTCATCGAGCTACTTGGATATTTATCTCCTCATTCTAGTTTTTCAAATGACTGATTCCAGTTTTCATCAGTTGTCATAGATTATTCACGCAACTGAAATTTAGGCCGACTGCGACTTTTGGTCTTTGAGTTTGCTTCAAGGTCATGGGCTATGGCTTTACAAATCTGCTAGTATTTTGAGGTTCTTGTGTCCTTTTTGGCTCGTATCGCCATGTGAATGACGTGATTCTACGAAGTCGGAATTAAGTCAAAAATCTTATCATGTTAACACAGACAAAGGTAACCACTCCGAATATAAGAAGTATGCGCCTCGAAAGTGAAAGAATTGAACTTGTGCTTCAACTTTCCTAAAATAATTTCAACCACACTCTTATCAGACCAAGAATAAACATCTGGGGTCACCATGAAAAGTATGGTACTACAGGAAGGCATTACCTGACAGTCACCGATATTTGAAATTGAAAATGCCTGCCATCCCTGTGTTAACGCTATATAAAAACCTTCAATTTTCAATTTTGGAAAAACTAAAACTGTTAAAATTTTCGATATTCAACAAGCTGTAAAATGAGACCCTAAAGTGGTAGATAAGAGAAATATTAAAAAATTGAGTCCGAATGTCTGTCCATTGTTATTCAACTATTTGTACTGTAAACCTTAGATATGTGTACTCTTGATTAGAAAGAGTGGTTTAAAGTTTTCTTGTGCGTAATACGAGTAAAAATTTAAACTTTTGATCTTTCATCGTCGAAATCATTAGCTCACCGTAGGAAGCACTTAAGCCCCAACTGCACATACAATTTGGCTATATATTTCTCATTAGCAGGTATTTCTCGTGTGAATGCATCAAATAATCCTGTTATACGCGTGTTCTAGACCTGGTGATTTTCCTTGTGAAACTTTCCTTATTCAGTTTGTTTTCTTACGTTTTGGACTTGACATTTGGCATCACAGGGAAGGAACTAACTCTAAGCAGACATTAATAGTGATGCATAGCTTCATGCAGCCCCAATGCGAATTCATTGAGTCGGACATTTTTATCTTTCATTTCCGACGGTAAAAAATAATTTTGTATCATTTGTCTTTTTTCGTGTTCAAAAATGGAAGTAGCTAAGGCATACCGGCCGTACAACTTTTATTAGTTTCATGGTGAATAGATATCTTGACCAATATCACAGTGTGCAGACAACGTTAACTTCCTTTGTTTGAGTTTTAAAAAGTTACGTTCCGATCATATTTGTGCCTCAATGGATTATGAAAACTTGACTATTATCAACTCTTTCTTTTAAAAATTAAAAAACGGATTTTTTTTGGAAATCTTTGGAATCTTACATGATCATTTTATTGGTAAAAACAAATATCATAGTCCACAATAGTCGTTTCAGGCAATAATTACTCACACAGGTGTACTTCCTTCGCCGACGATGACATTCACAGAAGTGTGAAAAATGTGTAGATTTCAGATCGGAAATTATTCTACCACGTGGTTTTATCAACAAATGAAGAATATAATCATACTGCAGATTTGAAACTTTTCGGGACGAGAAATTCAGTCAAGAGCGAGCACCTAACAACGGTTCATCTTCGCGTATTCCTCTTTTATTTTACGTGTATGAATAGATAAATCTCCATTTTTTTATTCCACGAATTAACAAATTGGCAGTATCAATTTGATTTTTCTACACAGTCTTGTACATTTTGTCCAACTACCAGTGTACATAACTAATTTGAAAGTTTTACTGCTCTCAAACCTTTTAAATGTATTCCAGTGGCGTAAACTGGCTGTGGAGACAAGCTATGTTTGTGAGGCTTGAACGAAGACTGATTTCCTTTCTCGATGAGGGAGACTTCCCTGTTTTGTCGAGATTTTCGAAGCGCACATTTTGAACACATGTTCCTGAGGAAAATATTGCACAATGCCAATGCATGCGACGTTTTTCGACATGATCTGTACCAGCAATTTTAGGAGACAACAGCCCCCATTATTATGATAAATATTCAGTTTGATGACGTCAATCGCTTAGATGATTTCCGGATCTTATCTCTAAATTTTTTTCAATCTGACCTAGCAATCAATTAGTTATGATATACACATGTCTTGGGTAATAATGTCTCACGCCATTAATACTCAAAGCTCTGAAGGTGAATATGTCACGCAGTTGATCCCAAGTGGAGAGTGGAGTAGGATCCAGCTTCAGCCCACATATTTTTATAGTACTTTAAATTTATGTGGACTGAGTGTCACCAATATCTGTGACATGTTAATAAAATGTATCTAATAAAATTGTTTTGCCATGATTTCTATAACCTCATTTCGACATCAGGAGTAACACGTGTCGACGCACGCATCGGTGAAAGAGCTGCAATGTTTGTAAAGCTGCGAAGTTTTAGGAAGCCCATCTGCTGACGATGAAAAATCAACATTTATCGACCGAGCTTTTGCAAACAGTGCCGTCATTACGATAATTTATGGCTCTCTTTGTGTTTTTAGAACAGGCAGTGTCATGTTCACAAACTATATTGAGCGTAAATTTAAATCCGTCTGTTCTCACGCGGTTGAAAATGTAGTCCACAAAATTTTAAAGTTACTGTAATTGATACCTTCTTTGAAGGCCTTAAATGCTAATTTGAACGAAAAGTTTTGCCACATTGCCTTATTGTGATACACTTTAAGTGAACAGCAGCATTAAAAAGTCAGTGTGAGTGAAAAAGCAAAGTCCCTCCAATTTTATCTCAATACTACCATTCCTCATGAAACTCCTCTTCAAAAGTCAATCCCGTCATTATTTTTCAGGGATCTGTCGTTAGTCTTTTGAAAACTGACCTAAATTTTCATGTTCAACGACATCGCTAAAGCTCCATAAGCTGTAACTGTCAGAGTAATTTCCATTATTCTTACTTCTGTTCGTGAATAGTTTATGCATAGACAATACTACTGTCTTTGGTTTATATTAACCTAAATCATGTCTAAATGCCAAACGTTCCATATCTTCTCAATACAGCCAGTATGTATAGTAGATATACGATGGTTTCAATCGGGCTCGAACCCACAAGGTACCCAATCACCTAGCGCAGAGGCCACAGACAAGACCGCTCGGCTAAATCCCCAATCTCAAAAAAGATCGGTTCAATAACCGAGCTAAGGATGTTACAATTCTGACTGCGCCCTCTCCACTCGCCGTAGAGCTGTTGTTTTTATTGTCACCAATATGGAGTGCAGCTCGTACAATACGTTGTGTTGGCGAGGTCACTACTTTGTAATTAACATGTTGTACACAACTAAATGATGAAGAAATGATAAAAAATTACAGCCATCTTTCCTTGAAACTCGAACCCGTAAGTTTTATCTAACTTTGATGTTTGTACATTATCCCACGTAAGTTATTCCATTTAAATTACAACCATAAAAAGGAATGTATATAATGGATCATTTCCAGATTTTACAATGTGATTTCTTTCCTCAGTTTACTGCAGGATATTTTCGAACACCATTTTATGTGGAATATATTTTTCGAGGAGGAACGATATAAAAACTCACTGATGACAACTCACTGAAAGTGCAAGAACTGAATTGTTTGCCAGTATTGACAGTGTGTGAGAAATCCCATCTTAGCTCATTGGGGTGTGGGATTCAATTAATCAAGTGCACAATAGAGCTCCTGTGAAAATCATGCTACGGTATTTAAGCAAAGGTTATCACGACCCGAGTAGGTCTCGAGAAAGCGGGACACTTTGTAGTGTATTATCACCAGCGATACATAAACAAGGTACTTAGCCCAGAAACCTATATACAGGCACTTCGTATTATCATTTTGAAATCTCGAATTCGCGTGTAATCCAATAATTCTTAATAACTAGATGGCAAGACCGTAGCTCTGGTAATAACAGAAAAGGACGAAATAGAGCAACAGCGTGCCTCGTTACGGTATACTTTTGAGGGGTCGAAATTAACTTTTTCCCTGGTAGTCACTTGGGCTACCCATTTCCTGAAGTTGGTAGCCCAATGACAATGGCTGGTAGCCCATGCATATATTAGTTTAGGGAATTTTTTCATTATCAAAGAAGAAAAAGCTATTTTCCAAGATTCTGCCATGAAGTGAATTTGTTAGTCATTTGATGTAAATACTTGCACACCTATATTACCCAAAAGAAACTGGTATAATTGACGACAGTGACACTAAAAAGTTTGGTGACCTATCATTGTATTGACAACCCGTTTCATTCTCAGAGTTGCATGCCAATTTTGATAATCGTCATGGCAATGACCACCACCTTCTCAGCAGGGCTAAAAACAGACCATGGGCTTTCTATAATATGGAAGGGTTTGTGATTGATACATTTTGATCAAAATGCAATGAGAATACGTTTTCATTGGCCATCATTTTCTGTGCCTGTCATCCAAGTACATCAGTTGAGATATTGAAACTTTGTTGCAAAGTTCCATCGCAAGGTCGTCTTTGTAATTTGCAAAACAAAGTCATAGTCTGGCCTTACTGTGTCCAGCTGGGTTTGACTGCATTTAGCTCGTCCAAAAGTGAAAGACCGGACATGGCACGCCAAGTACTGACTGAATTTCATATCCCAGGCTTTGGTAGTCCATGTGGGCTACCATTTCATGGACTTTGGTAGCCCCAGGGAAAAGTTGGTAGTCTGTGGACGCGGGACTACCGCTAATTTCGAGCCCTGCTTTTGAGTAAAGAGCCGAATTAAAAAGTAAAAAAACTCAACGCCTTTAATTTACCGAAATACCAGCACTTCTCTTTAAAACTTAATCCGACAATATTTATCAGGGATTTGTCCTAGTAAGTCTTTTGACAACTGAAATCGAATTGTTATGTTCAACGACATTGTTAAAGCTCCATTAGATGTAACTCCTAGAGTTATTTACATGATCATTGCTTCTCTTTGTAAATACTAGTAGTACCTTAATCTAGATCAACCGAAATCATGTTGAATTGCCAATTTTCAACTTGTCAATACAATCCGTATATGTAGTGTCCATCAAATTATTATTTTTAACACCAACTACTAGTCCTGATCGTTTCCATTGTCAACAATAACAATGCATCGTGTACATAATATGTTTGCGAGGCTCTTGCTTTGTATTGTATAAAGCAATTACATGTTGTACACAACAAAATCATGAAAAAATCACAAGGAAGCACTTATCTTCCCTTGAAACTCCAACTCGTAAGTTTTATCGAACACTGATCTTTCTACAAACCTTATAAGTTTGAATTACTTCCAAAATAAAGAATGAAAATAATGGATTTCCAGATTTTATCTTGTCTTGATAGCAATATGTTTTCTTTTAAAAAACAGTGCAAAGCGGTATTATTTTCTATTTTGAAGCAGTGAAATGTTTTTTAAAAAAGATTCCGTGGGGAAGATGAAGTGAAACAGATGAATCTTCGGCACAACGAACGCGCCCCTGCTTCCATATACTTACATTTGTGTTTATCGTTTTAAACTGAATAATATTCAGTTATACTATTGATAAATACAGTCAGCGATGGCAGCTATTATAGTCCAATAAAAGTATATGAATATGAGTAGTTGAATGATATGATATCGCGCCATAAAGGGCACGATTATAAAAGTAGATCGAACTCAAGATGGCTGGAGCCTGGTGACGATATACATTTTAACATTGCCTGCTTTCGCTGGAGGGGCGGCTTCACAGCTTTTTTTACAGACGCGTCGGAAAGACAACGTAAGAAACAGCAAAATGGGGTCTCAACATCGAGAGAAACACAACTCTTCCATGACAAGAAACATTTTTTCCACGAAACTGGTACACTGGCAGTGTGAGAACGCCAGAGCGGTATCGATTCTCTGTTTGAATGTATTTTTGTTTAACGAAAGCTCATTGGTCACGCGTGCGTCTTATTTGACGAATGTGAGTTCGCGTACTGAAAAACCAGAACTATAGCGTGAGCAGAAGACACACTTCAGCCACTTTTTACGTAGATCTTTTCCGAGAGCGAATTTTACGCTGGCTTCGTGATAGACTTGATGTTCAATACTGTCATTCCTGTCGTTTTGTAATGTTGCCTTCGTTTTTATCGATTGCCGTGTGATTTTGAAATATTTAAGTTGATAAAAAGAATTCAAGATTGCGCAGAACAAAGCGAAAGTATGTCTGCTGATCAATCGCAGACGACGGCAGACGTTGCTCTGCTGATAAAATTCAGGCTTCTGAAATAAATATTGTCGTTTGTATTACCACTGTGGATTTGAACAGTTGTTCATGCACGGCTGTAAATGTCAGTACTTTAAGTTTTTATAACGGTGTTCTGTTCACCTGATATCAAAGTAAAATTCTCTAGTCGATGCGACCGTGTGAGTCGGATGCGTGAGGAACTTCATACTTCAGTGGGCGAAGTTGATAAAATCTAATACAAGTACTTACCACTCGGCCATATTGAGACGAAAAATATAAGGCTAATCAGATGAATCACTTTTCGAGCTTTCATTTTATCGACGCTTGTAGTCTTTTCTATGTTGAAACTATAATTGACACCGTTGAAGAAACGCCTGTTTATATGTCTGTGTAGGTCTGTACGTGTTTATCTGTAATGAGTTTTTAGGGTTATCGCTCGTCATGGCAACGTATCTCTCGGCAGATGCTTCGTTCTCATATGCCTATCTTCATTCTACGAAATGAACGGATGATTTAGAATTCCTCTGACGCGTTGTTTGCATTATACATCAACGATGTCATGATAATATTGACACTGCGAGAAACATCGAACTAAAATCGCTCCCTGAATACCGTTTTATGTAGCCTCTGATATATTTTGCACACGAGATACCGCTGAAAGGACACCGCCGCTGCACAACTACCAGTCAACTCAGGTCAAAGGTCAAATAGGCAGAAAATGTGTTTGGGTCAACAGTTTGTTCTCAACGATCTTAACGAACTACAAAATTATCAGAAAAAACGTACAATAAATCAGTCAGTTGCTTCAAGTGTTTCAAGCTTTCTGATTCAAAATTTTGCGAATAAATATAAAGTTTAGCATTTTGAAAGTCATCGAGGTGAAGCAAATTGCGTCCCGGCATTCATACCAATTGTTAGCATATGTAACAGAATTTTGGTCACTGACGTAAGGTGTGGTATTTACGAAAGTTACCAGGATAATAAGAGTGAATTTATTTTACTGGAAAAAGAAACCGCCTCTTTACTTGTTTTGAAAATGTCAAAAAGTTAATTTCTCAGTGCATTTTTGCCAATGGGTAATGGATATGGTATATTAACGCTGCCAGTACATACCAGTACTCTCAACGTTTGACACCGTTCGTCAGGCCAAAAAAAATTAAATTGCGCTGTTTCGATAACATTGTATTCAAAAATAGGGTAGGTAGGTCAAAATATTTTTATTTTTAAATATGCATTTTCAGAGTTTCAGGGCGGTCAAATACTGGCCACAACATTTCCTAAAATGTATCATACATATAAAAAGCAAAAAAACCCCATAAAGACATCTTCGTTCAAGCAAAAATTAAATGCCAAGTAACGAACGCGTGATTTTACGGGTTTTTCTGTCTTTTTTACTACTTCCGTGTTTACGTAGCTCTAAAAAGTTTAGGGTCGGCAGGTAAAAAATAGGGTAGATCGGGTTATCGGAACAGCACAATTTTTTTTGTTCGGCCTCATCGTTCTGTACACATCCAAAGTATCATGAGTGGCGTGGCAACAGTAAACAAGCACAACAATCTGGGTCACATTTATCATACTATCTTGATTAGTACACGTGATTCTCAGACAACTGAGTAGACTCAAAATTCAATGTACAGAAAAAGTGTCCTGAAAACTCTATTCTGTGCACCCTCAGGATCAATGGGCTTCTTTAAAAATGAAGTTTGTAACTGAGCAAACACTGGAAAAAAAGTGAAAGAGAAGCAAGACGTTTGCGTCCTTTATTGCGATTGCAATGTAAATTAAACCAGAGGGGGCAGTAAAATAAACGTTTATAGTGTTTCTCTAACCAAAAAACTTACAGTATGATTTATATTTAATTATAGAGGGCATATTCGCTCCCGCTACTCAATATGGCGTAATTAAGATGAAAGACGCATAGCGATTGTTAAAAATATTGCTAGAACGCATTTTCAACCATAAATTTCACCTAACCCCAATGAAACAAGAGGCCAAAGTGAAAAAGACTAATAACAAAATTTCAAAACATCAACATCAATATATCAGATTTCACACAATTTTTTTTAAAATTTCAAATGTGAAACAAATCATCACGTTTCTCAATAGTGATAGACAGTATCCAATTCCATGGGGTAGTTGTGTGAACATTTTGCAAGTGCTTCACCATATCAGAGCTCTGAATGTTTGTCGTGTACACTCACATGTTGGTGTTTTCAATAGCAATATGTACATCGAACCCAACGAATAGAAGAAGAAAAGAAAATGAACGCTGGGCCAGGCATTTTGCTTTTTTTATTCTTTCGCAAGCTTTTCAGAATTTGCTTTAGTTATACGCAGTTGCCGTAGTTTAGAAAATTACAGTATTCTTATTTATTGTACAGTTATGTTCGGGTCAACAATTTTAAGCAATGACCTCGGGGTCAAATTTGAAGCCAATCAGATGTAGTGATGGCGACGTTTCCAGCTTTTCTTGATTTTTTGCCCTCCTCATTAGCTTCTGCTAGTCGCTTCACTACACATCTAAACTACTGCCATTGAGGACCGCCTTCAAATCTCACTCTTAGCGGCAGCCATCATGTTGCCTTTTTATATACAATACATGTACTACAATCCATAGTGAGAGGTGGTCTAAACCTCTTTCCGATAGGTCGGCTGTTCTCGGGAGATTTGAACGGGATCTTCTATGGCAGTTGTTCAGATGTGGTGAGACGACTAGCTGCTGACAAGAACATCAAACGACAAGCGAAGGTGTAAACGTCGCCATTTTTAGATCTGATTTTAATCGTGTCAGATTGGTGTGGAGCAAACGTTTTGTGCACCATTACTTCTGCGGAATATCCTATCGCCGTTGGTGGCGCCGTCTATATAGATGAAGAAACGACCGGTGCCATGAGCATCTAAAGCAATAGTTATGCTAATACGACACAGAAAGATCTGGTTGATATTTGGCAATAATCACTTAATCATTAACTGTCATAAGTTTTAAAGATTCCGCTTTCTGAATATTTAGAAACTTCCCCTTCAGATATCATTTTTACGCTACGTATTTCAGATGAACAAAAGAATTAGTCCAAAATTTCTTGAAAGTGCTCCTACTTTGAACAGATTGAAAAACACACAGCGAATTGACAAGCTGATAAAATATATCAAGTGATAAGTAGAGAGGCTTATTTGTCGGGTGGGATACTGACGTCACCGCGATAATAACGGCCGTGCGAGGTCAGATTCTAGAAAAATCGTCCTTATAAATGAACCGTACAAATAAACACAACGGATCAAGTTTTAAGAAATAACTCCGTTCTGTAAGCATCCTAAATAACATACTTCTCCATGTTGTCATTTAATCCTGTCTCATTCAATTATCGTTTTATAGAAGCAACACTCACATTGATGATTTATTTCGTGTCAAGGCAGCGTGACCTGCGTCAATCTTAGCACAATTCACTGCGCCAGAATCGCAATTGCAAAGGTTAGATACACAAAAGATTAACGGCCCGGGGTAGAAAGATGTAACTTCACGGTAACATTTCCATTGTTTTCTTTCCAGAACACGATAACAATTCCTTTTTTACTCCTAAAGTATGCTGAAATACCAAGTATTTTCCACTCTTTTATACAATATGCGACGTCATTGCCCACAAATGCACTCTATAAAAAAGTTGTCAAATAAAGTTGTCAACTGTAATGGAACATCTCGCCTAAAGCGACATGATACAGGTTATAGAATAGGAAACTTCATTTAACTTACAAAACAAGAATAGAGGAAAATGCATCAAAGTAAAAGTTCTCGGAGCTTTATAGCTTGATGCTGGCTACCCTTTTGGATTTTTGTTAATCGTGAAATATTATGCAATCATTTCTTTTTTTTATCTTTTATTAAAATATATACTTCAAAAAACAAAACGTTTGCATTAACATCAAGTTCGTATTCAAATAGCAAGTTAATTAAATTTAAAATAGGACCGTATGAATTTCTTTGTACATTTCAGAGTAAAGACTGTATTTAGTTCTACAAGTGAGCTCATATTTTAGTAGACCACCAATTGCAATATTTTTCTCCATTTGCCAATACTTGTGAATAGTCCATTTTCCGATCAGTATAAGAAAATTAACAAAGGTTTCATCATCTTGAGAAATATTATTCATACAACAATAAAGTACAATGTGTTTTTCTTTTATGTACATTTGCGTTTTCAAAAGTTTACTAAGAATACATTCTATATTATTCCAAACAACTTTAGCAATTTGACACCGTAAAAATCTGTGTTCGAGGGTATCTACCTCCTTACACACTTTACAATTCATTGACGTTCTCTTGTTCCAAAAGTAGAGAAATTTATTACATGGAATAATCCGTGACAAAAATTTCCAACTAAATTCTATCAATTTAAACTCTTTTGTCAGTGATTTTGTTAGACTCCAACATTTATTGAGTTTAATATCCTCAAGTGAAATCTGTATTCTGTGACACCATTTTTTGAGAGATTTTGAAGGACAGCTGTGATCTATGGTTAAAATCGTATACATTTGTTTACATGTAAGTTTCTGTAAGGGAACTCTGTCGCTTTTGCTTAAAACAGAAAGGTTATTATATCCATTGTCTACAAATAAGATATTCAAAAACGTTGACCATTTGACAGAAGCGTTTTCATTTGGTTGAATACAACGCTTTCTTAAAAGCCATGATTTCAAAACTTGCTTGTAAGAGGCTGGTAAACTGTCAGTGTGTTCTGCAAAGTTTTGTGACATATGACATTGATGGAATAACGTAGTCGATAGCGATACATAATACAATGGAATGTATAACCAGCTTTCATCTTTCGCACCAATAATACGTTTCACCCAAATAATCTTAAGTGCATCCACCTGTGCTTTGAAGTCGGGGTATTTGACACCTCCTACGTTGTAGCATTGTTTTTGTTGTTAATTTACCACCTATTCCTGGATTTCCACACAAAATTGAAAACCAGGTTTTGCACTGCGTCTAATATATGCTCAGGTATAGCAATACAAAAGGCTAAATAAAGTACTTGTGACAAGGCTAACGACTTTGTAATAAGAATTCTACCATACAATGTTAAGTTTCTGGATTTAAAGGCATTAAAAACAGATTCTAATTTAGCGACTTTACTGTCCCAATTCAGCTGCTTGCACTTCGCTTCCTCCGAAATAGACACCGAGTGTTTTGACAGGTTCTGTTGTCCACTTGAAGTCGCTGATGTTTTCGTTTGAGCCTTGGCAGGTTCCCAGCCACACAGCTTCAGATTTGCTCTGATTCATCTTCAAACCACTACATTTGCTAAAACTTTCCATTACTCGTAGACTTAAGTATATTGAGTGCAAGTCTTGAAGAAACAACGTTGTGTCATCAGCATAGAGTAGTATCTTTATTTCCTTCTCTGGTATGTGAGCTGATCTTTTAAATGGGATACGGATGCCTCTGATGTCGCTTGTTTGCCTTATTTTAAATGCTAGAGGTTCGATCACAAGTAGAAACAGAAGAGCAGATATCGGGCAACCTTGCCGCACACCGCGCTGTAAATCGAAGAAAGCACTACAATGCCCTTTGTAAATTATACAGCTCTATACAGACGCATAGAGCGTATTCACCCATTGTCTAAAAGAAACGCCGAGATTTACATATTCCAAAACTTGTTGCATGAATTTCCAGTTGACAGTATTAAAGCTTTTTCGTAGTCGACAAAAAGAGCATAGCCTTTTTTTTTCAATCGTTTTGTAAAATGAAAAATATCATCAATAATACGAACGTTTTCGCCAATGTAACGGCCTCGTAAATAACCCGTTTGATCTCTGTGTATGATAGATGGCAGTACACGTTTCAGTCTGTTGGCCAGTACATGTGCTATAATCTTGTAATCTATGTTAAGCAACGTTATTGGTCTCCAATTTCGCAGATCGTCTTCATTTCCTTTCTTGAATATTAATGAAATTACTCCTCTGGTTTGTGACACACTGAGTTTCCCATCTTCGTAAGCTGAATTTATGGCGTCAAGGAGATGTGTCTTGATTTCTTTCCAGAAATGTTGGTAGAATTTAAGTTGTTAGGCTATCGGTTCCCGGTGATTTGTTTCTCTTCATTTTCCGAACAGCGATGTGACACTCGCCTTCTGTTAGTAGACCTTCGCATGTGTCTATTTCTGCTTCTGATAATGATGGCATTATGACGTCATCAAGGAACTCATGAAGGTCAATATTTTGTTTTTGTTCTTCATAAAGTTTCTCATAGAAGTTTGCAGCTTCTTTCAAGATATCGCTTGTTTCAGTAGCAAATGAATTTTGTCCTATTTTAAGTCTTGTGATTTCTTTTAGTTTTGCGTTTTTCTTTTCACAGCCTAAAAAATATCTTGTGCTTCTTTCTTCTTCTTCAATCCATTTCACTCTGGAACATATGTACGCGCCTTCAGCCAGCCATACATTCAGTTTCTCTAGTTTCTTTTTTTGTATTGCCATAACTCTGGATATTTTCATCGGTTGGATTCTCTAACAGTCTTTCTTCCTCTTTCTTCAGCTGATCTTCTAGATGTTTAATCTCGTTTTTCTTGTTCATTGATTTATTTTACAGAATTGTATGGTTTTTTCTTTAATATTAATTTTGATCTGATCCCATTTAATGCCTGATTTGAAATGTTGATATTCGCGTGCAGTGCTTGCGATGGTTTCTTTGATCATGTTGTTGTACTCCTCTTCACAAATTAAACTTTTGTTGAACTTCCAGAGTCCTTGACCACGTTTCTCAGTTTCAGTTGAACAAAAACTGCCATGTGGTCCGTTTCAACGGCTGGTCTAATGTCTGCTTTTGTGACATTTCTCTTGAGGTCTTTCGAAATGAGGAACATGTCTAATCTACTGTGGATAGAGTTGTTTGTAAATCTTCTCCAAGTAAACTGTAACGAATTGGGATGAAGTTCTCTCCATATGTCAATCAAAATTTTGTTCAGACATTACTTTTTTCAATTTTGACGCAGATGTGTCTTTTTTCTTACAAATTGAGTTTTTATCTAGGTTGGCATTTAAGATACAATTGAAATCACCACCGAAAATTATCGTATGACATTTCTCCATTGAATTCAGCAAATCATTGGCTTTATCAAAAAACAAGCATCAGTGATATTTGGTGCATAAATGCAAACTATTGAGAGATTCTGTGTCTCGAGCTTACAAGTTATCGAGACGAAACGGCCATCGCTATCGCTAACTTTACTTTCAACAAGAACATTTTTACAATTTGAAAGAAGCAGAATAGCGACTCCCTGGCTGTTTGATTTGCCGTTTGAAAAGAAAACGTTAACATTCATACCAAAATCATATTTCCATTCTTCCCACTCATCACCGAAAGCATGTGTCTCCTGGACACAAACAATATTGGCTTTTTGTGCTCTAAACCAATGTAAAAGTCGTCGACGTTTTTGTTTTTGTTAGACCTCTCACATTTACAGATAAAAAGTTCAAATTGTTCATTATGTTCAAAGAAAACCAGAGAAAAGTTCCGAGTTTATTTTCTTCTTCTTTTCGTCTTCTTCTTTTTACCTTTCACCGTAATTTAACTTACTTTTGAATTGTCCTTTTCTAACGCACTTGTTGACGCAGACGTTCATCTTCCTGATGTCGTTGTGTTACATGGTTTTGATGTTAGCAGTGTGCTTTCATCACTTTCCCTTTCTCTTTTCCAGTTGTCGTCGTCGAGAAAGTTGATTGGATCACCGCTCCCATGATCGACTTCATGTTTGAGGCTGATGATGCATCACCGTGGCTGCTATGACCTCCTGAAGTCGAAAGTTTTGGTAAAGCTGGTAGCTCCTTTCTCATGTACCCGGATATCGTTCTGGAACGTTGTCTAGTAAACGCGGCAGCGTCAATCTCGTTTGATGACTTATTGACGTTGGAGTCTGTACCGTCTATGGCTGGTGTTGGTTGTTCAGGTTCTCGGCTGGTTTGTTTGGGCACATCAACAATCATTTCTCATAAGTTACACTATTTGAGTAATACAAACTCCCCCCACTCTCTACTTGCCAGCTTTCATATTCGTAAGGTATAAAATTGGTAAACTTTAGATCAATGTCTCAGCTGTTATTATAACACGCCATATGCTCAGTCCGTGTCGCGATTTGCCCGAATACATCACGTGACGAAAAAATAGATACGTCTTGTCCCCATCGGATCGACAAAAGTGACGTCAGAGGGCATATTTTGAAAAGCTATTTCCCTAGGGAATTAGTTCTGACCAAATTTGAAAAAGTGCCCGGTCACGTGACCATAGTGTCGTCTGCAGCTTTGCAACAATGGCGGGTGACTAGAACGTGATGTGCGTCCGGGATAGGTGATGACACATTCTCTAAAACAGATTTTCTATCATTTTCCAACATTCCAACGTAAAAGCGTAGGAACTTAAACAGCTCATCGACGGAAAAGATTAAAGTGCAACTAAGGATGTCGCTAATAAACACCAATTGCCTGGTCATGAGGGCTATAGCGCCCGTCTATTACCCCGAGGGGCCGTGTGTTACCAGAAACACATCGCTATTCCCCGAGGCCGTAGGCCGAGGGGTATAGCAATGTGTTTCTGGTAACACACGGCCACGAACGGTAATGGACGAGCGCTATAGCCCGAATAAAGACCAGGCTATAGGTGTTTTATAACTCACCACATGCTCATGTTGCATTGTTACATAGCTTTTGATGTGTTTTGATATTTTGCTCCGCAACAATCCATTGTGACAAGTTCACTGGGCGATGGTTCCACAGCGGTTTCAGTTGTACGTGGTACCACTTTCTTTCAAAAAATATTCTAAACATACCTAGCGACATCCTTAGTTGCACTTTAATCTTTTCCGTCGATGAGCTGTTCAAGTTCCTACGCTGTTGGAATGTTGGAAAATGTTGGAAAATCTGTTTTAGAGAATGTGTCGTCACCTATACCGGACGCATATCACGTTCTAGTCACCCGCCATTGTTGCAAAGATGCAGACGACACTACGGTCACGTGACCAAGCACTTTTCCAAATTTGGTCAGGACTATTTCCTTAGGGAAATAGCTTTTCAAAAAATGCCTGACGTCACTTTTATCGATCCGGTGGGGACTAGACGTATCTATTTTCTCGTCACGTGACGTATTCTGGCGAATCGCGACAGGGAATGAGCATATGGCATGTTATAATTATGCTTAGAATATATTTTGAAAGAAAGTGGTACCACGTACAACTGAAACCGCTGTGGAAACATCGCCCGGTAAACTTGTCAAAATGGATTGTTGCGCTGCAAAATATCAAAACACATTAAAAACTATATAACAATACAACATGATCATTTGTTGTGTTATCAAACACCTATAGCCTGGTCTTTATTCGGGCTATAGCGCCCGTTCATTGCCGCTCGTGGTCGTATGTTACCAGAAACACATCGCTATACACTCAGTGTGACAGTTTTCGGACAGGGTAATGAATTTCGCCCAAAGCCATTTCATAAATGACGAGCACTACGAAATCTTATTATCATACCTTTAAAAACTTTATTGTGTTTATCCTCAAACTATTAACGCCGACAGAAGCGGCATTTAGGGGGTCAAAGTTGCCAAATTTTTGACCCATGTTGAGAGAGTAGTAATCGGACTGCTATCGCAGTAATCGGACGTCGTATTTAGAATACGATTATAGGGGCTAAATACTGATATTTTGAAACTTCGAACCCCGATTTTCAATTTCTATGTGTTTAGAAAACTATATGGAAATATTTCGTGATAATAAGTAACGTTTAATCCATGGACGACCAACTAAAGTTTCGACGTGTATAGCGCCTAGATATCGGACACGGGCTGTCTTTGTGTGTTGCGTTCGACACCTTGTGTCGTACGGTGTGGCTAACTTCGCCAAGTTTGTAGCGCCCGAAATAGCTTCTACCGAAAAAAAATCCAAAACGGGACAGCAGCGTCACGTGACTTAATATGCGTTAGCATGACTTGTAAAACGCTATCAATACGGAGCGAAGTGAGTACAACGAACAGCATGTCATTAAATGTCCGAAAACTGAGGTCGCCCGAACGCTGTCACACTGAGTGTACCCCTCGGCCTACGGCCTCGGGGAATAGCGATGTGTTTCTGGTAACACACGGCCCCTCGGGGTAATAGACAGGCACTATAGCCCTCATGACCAGGCAATAGGTGTTTAATATAATACATCCACTTCACCTAACTGTCACGTGGAAGGGTTTTGAGCTGGGGAACATAATGGGGGAATTTCACTCATTTGCTAGAGCTAACTCGCTTGGCTAAGACTGAGCTGAGAGGTACCTAGACAGAATAGAATTTGGCTTTAATTTTGAAATACCCACAACCCCTATCAAAGTCAGATTGATATCATAATATAATCTTCGAAGTGCATATGCACCGACGTCTTTAAGACCAAGGCGTCATAGTCGTTAATTAGTTTAATTAATTTTACCATAAGCAAAAGAAATCTAGATAATCGGTGAAAGTAAGTGACAGTACGTGAGAGTTAAAAACATTGGCGCGCTTAGTGGGCGACGCCGTTCAAGGTCATGCTAGCGAGACATGAGGAATGTAAAAGCATGGGTTTAAAAAATCTTTTATGATTTTAAAAAATATACTTTTTGATGTATGTGAATGACAAATAAATGCCAAGAACACCCAGACACACAGTGAATTACCATCTTGCAAATTATCTCCTTTATTGGTCATATCAGTTAAATCGATCGAAAAGAAAAAGTAAACTACTATGAGAAATCAGTGCCATCTTTTACTTGGCTCCGCCTACATCGCCTGGTGTTTCGAAAATTGACGTTACGGACGATGTAACATACTACGCCTCTTTGCTGTCATCGAGTAGTCTAGAATATAAATTTTGGTGAGTAGTTTTCGAGAGTAGATCTCCACTGTTGTCGTTAGTCTATGATTTTTCTAAGGACAGAAATTACGAAGTCGGAAGATAGTCAATGGATGTAATTCTGGATAACAGGAGGCAAAAACTATGCATACTGAAGAATGTGGGCCTCCAATTTGCGCCTAGTATGGCGAGCGTATAGGACAGCGGCTACCGCCATAGCACTTCCCATCACGAAGACAACCATTGCAGCATAGATCATAATCCACTGGCTGGTACTCTCAACAATAGTATCCTTGCCTTGGGACAAACCTGCAAAATTTGAATGCAAATTTTTGCATTAGTTATTTTAAAAAATTTAAAATATGTACCCTAGTATAACAGCTTATTATGTGCTGTCGTTTATGTGTAGCATTGTGTTTTGTGAAAGACAGGGGACTGGGCACAGCGGAAGTAAAACTTGACCAGAAAGTAATGTTTCTTAATCCATGTGTATATAGATTAAGCAGCACAACATATTCAGTGTAATTGCAAAACATGTACCGTGTTTAATCTTTTGTTTCATAAATGTACCATCGTCGTATTAAAGTCTGGATGGATAGACATACCGTGTACGATGGCGATATCCCCGCGATACAGATTGATAGGCCCCTGTGTCAGGGTTCGTGACCCGAGAGATGAAACTTCTCTGACGTCACGTCTGTGTCGAAGCACGCATCCATGCTGACATCGGGAGGACGGATCTGTAGCGTTACACACCAACATATCGCAGTGAATGTAGACCTGTTAAATGAGAATGCCACGACATTTTATTATGTATAAAAATCGGTTTAGCGATAAGATATGGCGTCAAGGAATGGAAGTAAACGATAACAGTTCATAACCTTCAATGTTCACACATATATACAAGTGATAGGAGAATAAAACCGCAAAAGTACAAATCATTACTATGGAGAGCCCATTATTTACCTTAAATCATGAATTTGGGATATTAAAATTCAGATGTAATAGTGTTAAAGGATGCCGCTCAGTACATTGGTCGGTGACTCGACATTTTTTATCACATGTATACTATTGTTAATATTTGTTACGTAATTAAAGCTTAAGAATCGAAGAATTGAATGATGCCAAAAAAGCAACGATTTTACAACTTAATATCGATAAAATAGTTCTCACTTTTAAGTTTGCGTCAGTGTTCCTTGTAGTTAAAAGGGTAAATGACATAAATGGCCTTCATTAAGGTAGAATACGCCTAGGGGACAGATATTCGGACCGTAAAACTTTTACAATATTCCTTTAGCCTAACACTCTCAGGGGCTGATTTTGAAGCTTATAAAGTAAATAAAGTCTTCACCGACTCAGTTTTGTGACTAACATATATATTCAACCATAGAGATAACACAGGGATGAGGCCATTTTGAACTTAAAATATCGATAAATGTCGGGTAATTTGTTTCTCGAGAACCAAAATTTACATTGCGACCCCCGATTTTTCTTTTCTTGATTGTGAAAGATAATGGTTGAAATACTCCTTGAGGGAGGTTTGAGCAAAATTTTAAATATTTTTCGGGTTGCGAACTACCCTATTGACAAATCAGCATATATTTCTACCCATAGGGTGTAGAGAATCTTTTGTAAAACAAAACGAAAACGTTGAACTTCGGCTTAATTGATATCGTTGAGAAAACAAGTCTTGGTCCAATCGTTTGCGATCATGTGTCAACAGTGATTGGTACAATCAACTGATATACCTTGCAATGAACATACAATTAACACACAAAATACTTTGCCAAGGCAATTGTACGCACTTGGACGTGAATAAAATGGCACAAACAAGTGATGCAAAGGGAGGATTGGACCTAACCGAAAGAGTAAACACGTGGATACTTACAAGACTAGTCGAACTTTCCACAAAATCAAACGCCTCGATTGAGAAATGCTTCTCTGAAGGATTATCAACGGGATGTAGCTGTACGGTCGCATCCTTGATGCATCTGGAATAAATAGACAGGCTGCATCAGGTACAGATATTGCCACTTTTGAATTTCAGAGCCCTAACTAAACATTGGTTACACATACACCAACACAGTCAACTTGAAGTTTTTGGGATACAGCGATAACGTCGAAGCCTTTAGTTGAAACCGAGGGCAGTTTGTACAGGTTTATAATTACGCCAAAAGGGAGAGTTGGTATTTGAGGTTCCAGCAAGGATGTAAATTTCAATGATGATTGAAGCTGTGTGTAATCGAATTCTTGAAATATATTTATAATGGAGCTCTTCAGGGAATGCTTTGGATTGCTGCATTTCGTAGAGAGAATGGGGTGCAAATTAATACACACTGTGTTTTCGACCAGTACAATAACGACAAATCAGTTATCAATTACCCGTTTTCAATAAAGACGTATTGAGTAGAGTGGTTCGGATCGTCAGTCGGAGTTCCTTTGCACGTATCAAGGAATAACTCCAAATCCGTTGTGTTGGTCTCCACGGCAGCACCTACATAGATCCTCTCTCCAAGACTTACTTCGATCGGATACTCGTAGTCATAGTAAGGCGTTTCGTAGCTGACGTCGTGATAGAAGTCAAGATTGAATGAAAAGTTCCCTTGACCTGTCTCCGTCAAGTACAATTTCTCGCTGTCAACGACAAAGCTGGCATCGGCCCGGCCTTTCCTTGAGTACACACATTCAAAGGGTATCTCAACTTCTCTCAACCGCCTGATAACATCTTCATCCGTGAAACGATTGGAGACTGTGTTTTGGTAGATGATGTGATGTGACGTTTCCTATTTAATGGAAAGTGCAAAACGTTCAGACTTGTTGGTCACAAAGTGCATATACTGTCTAGCTCACAAATATTCTACTACCTAAAGCGATGGTTTGCGTTTGATTGAAGTAAACTTTCTGAGCAAGAAAACAGAGAAAAGTTACCGTGAACTAAATATTCTGAACTAACAAGTGAAGAATAGGCAAGGGACATGGATGTGGCCTGCTTTTGTTCAGAACATGTTTAGAATATATCGTCGAGGTGAATGCAAGCTAGTGAAGCGAAAGTCCTCGAAAATTTCTGAAGGGTTGCTATACGTGGAAGATTTAGAGAATTGATGCTAAAACTAAAGCAAGAAGGAGTGCATATCATATTGATTTACGTAAATAAAACACTGAAGAATCTTCCGGCTGTGTTTTACACTCAGATTTAATAACACCAATTTTGAAAATATGATGTCGATATATTTAAACTTGTTTCAATCTGATGACATCTAATTTTTTATCGTTGCAGTACTTAAAATTATAGTTCCCCCTAGGAAAATTTTCCGCAAAATGTAACGTCAACCATTGTGTGATTTTTGCATTATGTTACTTTGAAATAAGAGTAGTGATAGTTCCGAATACCGAATCCGATACAGAGTAACGGTAGCTCCGCAGAACCATGGTTGAGTTACGGTAAAATCCTTACTGTAAAAGTAGTACCACAGGCCGAATGGGTAGTTTCAAATGTAACGTGAGTGACATTGCTGTAGCCTGTACACTCCGGATCAACCAATTGAAGGTCATTCTCATCCATTCCTCCTAATATTGATCGATTAATGTCAATCTTCATCGACGTCTTGGCACACGTGACAGTCACACCTTTAAAAAAGCGTTCGCAGAAAAGGAATAAATAATGATATTAAGAATTTGCCGTCATGTCAGCAATCACTTCCTGACTTCAACGACTAAAAACATGTTAAAACGAGTTTTCAAGTGTGATATGTCACCAGAATACTCAGACACTGTGAATTTACACTGATAGGACCTCACAAATAATAAGAGAAAACCATCCACAAAATATAGTGGAGAGTTTCAGCGATTTCCTTAAAGTCGTTGATACGGCCGGCCTCCTCTGTTGAATTTATCCCAGTGTCGATTCATATTTGCTAAACTGACCCTGTCGTTATTGTTTTAATCACATTTATTACACGATAATTATTTGCTGTGCGATTAAGATATTTATTATGATTATGATATTTAACATGTATTTGGGTTTCTGCCAGTGTAGTTGGTATTTCACCTACACAAAGTAGGTGATACCTTTCTACATGCTCCTATAGTTATTGCTTTAGACATCTGTACTATATTTGACGTGAAACGATGCAGCTACGCAAATGGTTTAAATGTTTTGATCGAGATCGACCGCCGCATATTTCCTTGATCCATCGTTTCAAAACAACGTCTTGTGGTCTACGATCTATTTTTCTTACCTTTTTCTGCGGCTTGAGTTGTTGTTGGGTACTCCTCTGTCGTCGGTTCTTCTGTTGTTTCTAAATAAACGAAAGCATGTGCATTAAAAACATTTTAAGGTACTCTTTTCTGACCTAGCTGGTAACGCGTACGGCGGCTCGCTGACTCGGCTACCAAATATACTTCGAGCAAGACGCTGGCCTTTGGATGTGTTCTCAGGTTGCCATGGGATAGGCCCGTGGGAGGCTCAAAATATTTTCATAAGGGGGATGTGCCACCAAGGTTAAAATATCCAAATACGAATATTCAAAAATATGACCTGGTGCTAGGGATTTTCTTGACAAATTGAAGGGATTTTGTACCGTTATTCTACTGTCGTATTACATGTGAAGGTTTTCCTGGAGTATGGAGAAATTTCCTTCGTTACTGACCCATATTTAGCTTCTTTTATGGAAAGTAACCAATGTTTAGGGTTTTTCGTAAACAAGGGACGCATTCGGGAGGGACATAACCGTACACCTTACTACGGAATTTCCCCGGGGATATTTTCGTTTATTTTTTAGGCGTTCTCGGGCGACCTTGGATGTCTCGGATCCTGTGGTCATGTGTAGTAAAGCTGCAGTGGTAAAAGCGGCATATAATAGAAATACTGAACAACAAAATCAAGATTCAAGTGAACGGCGACTTGATATATTTCTTTTTTGAAATTTTTCGAAAAATAATACTGCTCCAATAATTGTTTAGGTGCAAGTCTTCATGAAAATTACGTAGAACAACATTTGGATACACGTGTCGAATACTTGGAAAAGTTTGGTTACGTTTTGCAATAACTCCAATACTTATCCCTAGTAGGTTCCTTGTTAATAATGAGTCAACAACTCGTATGGGCTCATCTGAGTCATAGGCTTAAGTCTTACGCACGTTCATGTCTGCATCCATGAGTACACATTATTTTATTATCCTTATCTAATGAAGCACTTATGAATACACTCACCTTCTGTAGTGGAAACCCAATCTGTCGTGGTGTCCCACAGATCTTGCGTGCTGGTCAGCCACTCTGTTGTGGTACGCCATCTATCCGTTGTTGTTTCCTCTGTCGTTGTGGCAAATTCGGTTGTAGTTTCTTTAGCAGAGTGACAAACAGATAAGGTATATGAAAATCAAACTTAAAAATCTCGGGAGCTCTTTAACAAATAGCAAACAAAGAAGACCCGTGTCAAATGTATGTACACTCATTGTTATGAAAGTTGACGAACACCTATGAATGGACGGCAAAATGTACGTAGACCAATTAGTATACTTACGGTAATTTTATTGTATTTGACCAGATGGGATGACATTACAGAAATTGTATTTTGGGCGGTCAGAGGTCCCAATTTTTTTACACTACATTGGTATGTACTAATTAGAAAAATGATATAATAATAATAATCGGAAGGTGTGGTGTGGCCTGGAAATTTGTAATACATTTCAATAATTTGAAACTAACAAACTCTGATTTCACACTTCATTGTTCTATATCTCTCGATTGTGCCCTTATTTTATACTTCATGCATTATAGCGAATGGTCCAGATTTCGATGTGTTAGTGTAAAGCACATCGTTTTGAATGTAGTGTTCACTCATGTTACTGTACATCGGTCGTCTAATGCTCAACAAATATTCATAGGTAACTCATAGACTTGTGAGGTAAAAAGGTCGGTCAAAACTGTGTAAAATTGTATAAACTATGCAAAGTATAGTATGCAAGCAGTAATTCAGTTGCATTCGTAATTCAAATATAGGTATGGCGGTTTTAAAAAATGAGGAACTTGTTGACAACTTTAGCACTGCGGTGATGGACAACCAAACGAAGACCACAGACCGAGGCAGTAGTGTCACTCGATTTCATATGCGGTCACATGACTTGTAAAATCTGTATTTCGAATACTACGGGGGCGTGTCTATTGCCTATGTAAAATCAGTGTAGGACTATTATTTAGCTATTCAGGTATATTGTTTTCCGATATAAATACTGCAGATACAGATCAGTGTATGCATTCGTAAGGTAATGATAGTTGGTATGCAGCTGTACAATTGTTCAACACGCATTGACAATTCTTGTACTTGAGTAAGGGCATGTCAAAGTCTGAGAACCATTCAAGGAAAAACTGAAAAGAAAGACAGAGAAAGAAAGCGACGGGTAATGAATGACGAACATAGCTGGAAGTATTGGTGCAGTTGATGTTGCGTCAATAATGCATGCTTTCACTTCGTGAGATAAACAGTCAATTATATTCTGAATGTGATTGGCATCGCGTACACAGGTTACCCACCTTCAGTACTCGGCATGGAAGTTGAACCTGCAAGAATGTAATAAGAAAATTGAGTTTGGTACATAGTGAACGGATCGCGCAGCAATTTCCTCAATAAATATTGCCGTTTTATTCACCAGCCTTTGTCTTATTCCGCTTTTGACATAATACGGCGAATCATAAGACAAAAAATAAAGGAAAAAAAAAATTGAGATGTGAAATCATGAGGTGGTGTATAACATTGGAGCGGGTCGGTGTGAAACGCAATGCTAGTTTGCAATGGTTTGGTTCCGACAAATTCCAAAAACTGCAATTGATGGAATCCATGTTTTTTTGGTTTATTCTGCTTGACTTGTGATCATACCGTTATTTTTTTTCTTTTTAAGTCCCCCTAGAAGCAATAAACTGCCGAAAGTGAAGGTAATGGCTCATGATATTTCCGAACATATCGTTGCACAGCCATCTTATACACTAATACTCTTTGTAAAGAGAATACGATGGTTTCAATCGGGTCCGAACTCACAACGTACGGTACCCAGTCTCCTGGCGGAAAAGCCACAGACAAAACCTGCGTTTCTGAACAATAAGCACTAGATTCCTGTGAGATGGCGATGTTTTTAGTATATTTATCGATAATTAATTCATCGGGTACGGGGTTATTTACAAATTCATTAAAGGATAATTACTGAAGTACCGGAGTATTAACAAATGATAGAGATCACAGACTTACTTGCGTCACAAAATTCAACAGCGAACCCTCGATCATTGTATATGTAGTCTGATGTAAAAGTCATCCATACAGTGTTGCTAGACGAAGCAAAAGAAAGCGGTAGAGTACAACCTGAATGTTGACCAATCACCACATTTTGTCCTGGAATGTCGCCGTTGCCAACAGATACAAAGTCATAACCACTTTCAGTGCAGAAGTCATCCCAATACACGTACATATATCCCAGCGGAGAAGCCGAGTGCACAAACCACACACACCTCGCATTGTTCGGGTAATTGCCGGGATAGTTCGGAGAATAAACCATACGACAACGCCAAAACGGCAGGTAGATTGTTTCACCACACAGGTAAGCTGCAAAGAGTATCGTAGTCATAAAGTGTCATAAAGTCTCCAAAGAAATAAACATGACATGAGACTGAGTTTATGTAAAAAAGTTATTTTTTCCCGCATTTAATGGCAATGATATAAATTACTCCCTTCGACCTTTCTAAGAAAGCGAGGTGTAAGGAACGTAGTGAACTGAAAGTCAGACGATTGAGTGCATCCGAAATGTTACACTTTGCGAAGGAATGTCCACATCCTTAGAGAACAAAACGAACGCCTTTACTTTCGGCAAAGACGCCAAAATACTAATTAGTTAAATGCAGCATTGGTATACAGTCATTTTAAAAAGACCTGAATCCGTATTAGGGATTAGGAAAACGTTAAATGAACATATGATAAGTTTGTTTTTACTCTCTGAGTAGTAAAGTAAACGTGGGCAACTGGGATGAAGTAAGAATTTTTACACCCATTTTATTCATTTATCTACATGAAGCGAAGGAAAAATTAACCATCCATGTAACTAAAGTGTGACCCTGACCTATATATGAACTCACTCACGCGCAGCAGTGCATTGTCCTGAACTAAGCGGGGAAATTCCCTGCTGAGTCATTCACATTCCAAATGGAACTTGCGCAATACAGTAGCTATGACTCACCCCCACTGAGCAAAACAGAACGACATTCTATTCTCTCTCTCATTTGTTAGATAGATTCTGACTGAGCCGTACCGGAGCTCTTACAAAGACCCGTATCGGAGCTGCGGGTCTCGTTTCTGGATGTGAATTTTATCTGCTGGCTGGTCCATTTTCACTATGTTGGAGTCGTCGGAACGAGATTTTCCCCTACCCTACCGGAACACTGTTGCGCAATATCCCTATCAGGACGCAGCAGGAACTTTCCGGTAGGGAATTTCGCAATACCGCTTTCGCAATACCGTACTCCAGTTGCTTAGTAACTTGTGATGTCATGTTCAATGTCTGTCATTCTACAGTTTTCAGAAAAATTTTCTGAACGACTCTAGTTAACTTGTTCACCTGATAGATAAAATTTTAGTAATTTCCTCTGAACTTAAAATGTGACGGAAGACCATTACTTCAAATAATATGAGACGTTTCAGATGAATGGTACTGATATCTAAAGTGTTCACTCTTTTATCTCTACGTACAAATGTAGTTCCTAAGTCGTTCTCTATTCTATTCCCACCAACAAAACATTCAATACTCATTTCCCCTCCCCGATCTTTATCAATACTTATGATAATATCACAAGTTGTTCTGTTATCTGTTTTCATAGCATAATATCCAACCAAATCGTCAATTCATCTCCAGTAGCTAACTTTACACATCTAATGAGAACTGTACCATGTTGAAGTATTTTATATTGTCTGTCATCTGTTGATTTACTGTCTGTAAAGTTAATTCAGCTGCCTCATCACCGACACTTTAAGACCCAGTTTCTTTAAAGTTGTGTCCCAAAATAATCTAACTGGAACTCCGCTAGCTGTATACGAGCAATAATTCTCCCCCTCGTTTATCCACCTTCTTAGTGTATTATCTGCCTTCATTATTGTATTAAGAGGACTAATTTTAAGATGAATTGGTATACCAAGAAGTGCAATGTATGGATTTGTAGGAGTAAGCCAACTACGAAAATCTAACAATTTATATTTGTTTACATTGCTATCAAAATAAATCACATTCGGAGTTCCTGGTGGTTCAGCAACTCCACCACTAATTTCACTACCAATATATCTAAGATGTTACGCGGCACATTATAAGGCATGAATTTCTGACTAGCCGATCCCATGTCAGAGCAAAAGGAGTAGGATCATTCGAAGCCTTTGTGGCGTCAATTACAGTTTCATCAATGTCTTTAAGTTCGGAAAATTCTACAGCATGCTCGTGGGGTGGCGCCGCGGCATTGGCTAAAACGAAATATTTTTCGCGGTCTTTATAACGAAGGACGTAATCCTTATTATGATTAGCAGCCATTTAGTATTATTGTTAACTTTAACATCACTCAGATCTTCAAGCTCAAGATTTTGCATACGAATTGTACCTAGACCGAAGCCACTTGGATCAGACATAATTATGTTATATACAGTGAAAATTAAAATAATACCTTGTAATATACACAACCATGGCTTCAGCAATAGGAATGACAGTTCTCGGTGCTGTATTAAATGCAACGGCATTCACAGGAGGAAATATTATCGGACAAAAGCTTTCTGGGAATGGTGAGGCTCTTATTGAAGAGAAAGTTCGACATGATAAGCATTAGAAAAATTTGAACATGATCGCAACGTCTGGTCAGAAAAAGATTACTACAGGCTGATTGGGAAAGAGAAAATCAAGCAAAGGATGCACATGCTGCGGCAGAATTAAGAGATACAGATGCAGAAATACTGGAAGAAGCAGAAGCGGTGCAAAGCAACTCTACGTCAAGTCCAGTTCAATTCTCAGATTATTATCAACCCAGCCCTGAGCAAAAGAAATATGAGATGATCTATATTGCTGGAGGATTAGTCGTGGGATGGTTTATGTTACACCGGTAGGGGGCTCTTCGGAACGCTTCAGAATGACTACAGCAATTCAATACAAAGCTAATTGGCCAGTTATTGAAATCGATCATGTTCCCATCCTGATCTGTTATCCAGATACGCATTGAATTCATGTAATCTCCCCCTTTTCTCAATGGCATAGAAATTGCTCCGTTTTTAAAATCGTAAGTAACCTTTTCACTTATTTCTCTCGTATCCCGGATGGGAAGTATTTGTAAACAGTTCGATACTTTCCCCTGTATGTATCCTCCGGAGGCACCCGAACCAAATGAAACATAATTTCCAGTAACATCGACTACATCTGAATGAACTATATATTTAGTGACTGTTAAGAAATCCACTTTCTTCGGACTCATAGTATTTTTATAACTGGGTTGTTCTCAGGTTTATCTGAAAAGCCGACGACGTTGGCGAAGCTACCTGTGGCATTGAAATAGACTTTAATATCTTTAGCCAAAGTTAGATAAACATGGTTTGTCGGCAGATGTTTTTCAAAATTAATTTTTTGCTTCAACCCGATTGCTTTGTTTAACGTATCGATATTGTAGTTACCTGGACGTATTGATTTAGTCTTCTTCGGTTGGTCACCTTCTTGATATTTTATTACATTATTCGTCGATGTTATGTTATGCCATGAATTATATAGTCCGCACTCTAGCAGTCTTATCTTCGTAAACTGTGTCGTGTCAATGCAAGGGTAAAATTAACAGTGACTGGTTCACCTGTTTGGCTTTCAATCCAAATGATCATTGTTGTGCGCTGTATATATTACTAAGTATAAATGTTCGATGAATAATATTCCGAAGGTGCCCATTACGAAGTATAAGGTTCTGCAGGAATAATATTTTTCTGTTCAAGGAGATCTTTGGTTGCTACCGCGGCAGCAGTCGCACCGCCTAATTTTGCCAATCGAGTCAAATTTGGACGACTTGGATCGCCAACCTCTATTTTCAGAAATTTGCTGGAGATCATAAGATATCCCATCGCAAGTCCTGCGATTACAATACCATCGTACATTGTGTTTACAACTGTTTTAATATCCATGATTGCTGACTAGTATATAAAATAGAAAAATAAAAAATAAAAAATATGGGGAGTTAATCCATCTCATACAATGTAGAGGAGCTGGGTCCTCCCTCCCCCTCCCCCTCCCCCTCCCCCTCCCCTCCCGTCGGAACTGTTCTGGAGGGAGCCGCTACTGGCTCTGTTTTTTCCGCTTTCTTATTTTGGGGAGGATCTTTCCGATCTGGACTCGATCGATTAACGGGACAAATATGCCGAGCACGCCCCCAATATAGCCCTAATGCAGTCAATGAAACTCCCACAATTCCTAAAACAAGATAACATTTATTATACCAGCGTGAATTATTATCACACTGTTCTTTCATTGTAGGCGGTAGGTCTGCTACCGCATCGCTATCCCCCTCCCTCTCCATTGCTTTTAGTTTCTTCTCCCTGTTTTGCCTGTTCCATTCCGCTAATTTCTTGCCCGCAGCAACTCTCCCTGGATGCTTCGTCGGTAACGTCATTTTCTCTATGTTGCGCTGTGTCGGAGGTGCCGGTGTTGGTGTTAGGATCGTCCCTGACGGAGTCCCTGGCGGAGCCGTTTGCTGAGTCGTCGAAGTTGAATCCATTTATTTCAGGTACTATATTAAACCGATTTTTTAAAATTTAAATGTTTACCCGTAATTAAACCGGTGGAAATTAGAGCAATCAGGGGCCCCCACGTGTACGCTATCCGTCCTGATAATCGTTTTATTTCACTGTTTAGAATAAAATCCTTTTTAAGATCAGTGGCATAGTTATCTCGATCATCGATTGGAACTACCTGACTTATTGCACGGGCTCCTAGATCTATGAAACTTTGAGTGATGGTATCACTTATAAGAGAACTGTATTTCGCTTCATAGACTTTAAAGGCTCGTGTTATGAATTCATCTTTCCACGTTTCCACTTCTCTAACTGTAAACTCCTTACCAAAAAATAACTTACTTTGACCACTTGCGATGACACAGAGTATTTTTTCACGTTTTGTCTCTATTATGGATTGATTATTGTCCGAAGGCACCGAAGGCGCCGAAGCCCCTTCGGAATGCGCTGCCATATTTGCCGCTGCCGATGACTTTATTAAATTCTCCATTGTTTGCAGTATGTTATCTATTCTTAGTAAAAAATAAAAAATTCGTTTAAACCTGAATCCGAAATATAATATTAACATAGTCTGGAATGTTAGTACGATTCCGATAGGGATTCCGACAGGGATTCCGGGAAAATTCTCCTCCATTTAAATCTATATGTATATAGAAACACGAATAATGAGTACAGACTTATTCCCAGTTGCTTTTCAATTGAATAAGACGAGCGTACCGACAGTACAGCATGCTGATATTCCTACCAAACCGAACGGGGGAATAAAACCTATTCTCATGGACTTAGAAATATATGTAACGCCGACAGAAAAATTTACTTTTCATCCACGGGATGTGTTCAAAGATAACGTAATCACTCATCGATCAGCGAAAGAAAGTAATGTCTGGCTGGGCAGCCCGCATATGAAATATTGGGACCAGCAACTGAATTTCGCTGTATGTGTAGCACTACTGGTTGTGGTATATCATTCGCCCATCTCTTCGGTTCCGAAGGGAAATATCCACCACAAATACGATCATTCTGCCGTTTCCATGTATATTTTACAATACGTCGTATCCTTCACGAAATGGGCGTTGCACTTCCAGACGATACCCCCACCTTCAAAGCGGGCGACAATCCGTACAATCTCGTCCAATATGAACTTCTATGTACTGAATTTGGAAATATAAGCCCAACGAAGTCCGACTTTCGATATCGAAAAGGTCAAAATAAAGGTCTTGGTTATGGATATGAATATTACACTAATCGTGGGCCTGTTCGACAGCCAAAAGCGATATACAACGGTCGGGACTTTTTCCTCTCCGCCGACGGAGGCGTTTTCTATACACATACAATTTTTGGAAAGAAAAAACACTGTACTGTCCGACAAAGAACGACCGCACTACTATTTCTTCCGAAATGATGGATCGGAGGGACAATATAATAGTTTCATCCCTCTGACAGGAGACTCCGGGACTAACAAAGGCCGTCTCGCTCGCCTCAATGAAAGCCTTGAAGCCTACGTATATTGCATACTTGGCGCACAAGCGAATATTCGTAGTACCATTGTGGGTGATACTGGCAGCGCAGAGCAAGTCCGAAAAGAATTCGGCGTTCTCCTCGAAGATGAAATTCGCAATACTGACAAAGTATTAGTTATAGGCGATATCAAGACACAATAATGAATACTGGTGTCAAACTTGATATGGCAGTTTCGCCCAATTTACTTCTTTACCGTCTGAGATGGTCATCCTTTCGGGCCCGGCGATCTCAGGTTATAATAATGAATTGCAATACGCAACAGAATCTATGTCCTTCGGGGTGAATGGTGATATAAACATGGAAGTTCGAGAAAGTGCTGTACATGAGATGGAAGGAGGGAGAGGGGGGGAGATCCTGTGAAGTGGCAGGACGAGCCCGGAGAGTCACCTCACAATGACACGACTCGGGGGCCTCCCCTCCCCTCCCCAGAACGGGCAGCATCTGCAGACCCTATTCACGAATATGGTAAAATTGGTTTGTTATCTTTAGCAATATTCATTACTATTGTAGGTACTGGAATAAAGTCACTAAATATATAGATCCAGAGGAAATGTCAATATACGTAACCCCACCATTCAACATGATTATAACTGGACCGACATATTCTGGCAAAACAGAATTTATGTTGGACCTCCTCACCGGTCCGTACTTAAGGAAATTCGAATATGTGATATTCATTTGCCCAACATTCATGATAATAAACGATAATAGAAGATCATTTAATAGAAGATTCATTTTCACCGATGATAATGTGTTTATATTTCCAGTCGGACTCGATGCAGTGGATGATACATTAACCTACGTGCATAAAGAATGGGCCGGCACGAACACTTTAATAATCCTCGATGACTGCGCCTCGTCCAAAGATATGAAGAAGCGCAGTAACGTTTTAGTCCAACTTGGTTTCAGCGCAAGGCACGACGGATTATCTGTCTGGGTTCTGACTCAACAATATACTAGTATTAGTAAACCATTTAGGGAAAACATACAGATGTTAGTACTATTTTACACACCGAACAAGATAGACAACAAAACTATTATAAAAGAATATGGAATGGAGGTGTCAGAACGGGAAGCCGTGGGCCTAATCAAGCAATTGAAAAGTAGAGCCATTCAGTAAACTAGTATTTCGTTTACGGAATCCGTACGACATAAAATTTTTCGTATAATATAGCAATTATGGAAGCTGAAGCCGAAGGCTCCGCCGAAGGTACTCTTAGAGAATTATATTACAACCCGAAAACTGGTTTTGGAGGTGTACAAAAATTGTATGACGCAGCACGGGCCAGCGGACTGAAAGTGACCAAGAAAGAGGTGCAGGAGTGGTTAAAAACTCAGCTAACTTATAATCTACATAAACCGGTACCTCGTACTCGTGGGGTGGTTCGGGCGGCCGGCGCGTTTTCGTAACATCGATAGACTCTCAATGGCAAGCGGATCTCGTGGAATTCCCTCCCCCGTTCGCAAAAGAGAATCGTAACATTCGATACATGCTAACAGTAATCGATGTGCTCAGTAAATATGCCTGGGCCAGGCCGATACAGTCAAAAACGGCTGATGATACGTTACAGGCGCTACAAGACGTGATTAAGAAATCCGGGAGAAGGCCCGACAAACTTCAAACAGATGAGGGGCGGGAATTTACTAATCAGAAAATGCAGGGGTGGCTCCAGGAGTCAGGCATTCATTGGTTTCACACCTACAGTGACAAAAAAGCTAGCGTTGTTGAACGTTTTAATCGGACCCTCAAGACGATGATGTGGAAATACTTTACATACAGACAGACACGTGAATGGCTTTCTATTCTACCCCACCTTCTCGAGAATTACAATAACACCGTTCACGGAAGTATCAAAATGAAACCCAGGGACGTAACAGAGGACAACGATTGGCAGGCATTTTATACACTATTCGGTCCTGAGTTGGCAGCCGGGGGAGTTCAACCCTGAATTCAAGCCGGGAGAACGGTGTCCGAATTACAAAATACAAGACCACTTTTAAGAAAGGATATTACCAAATTGGACAGAGGAGATTTTCGTAGTTTCAAAAGTTGTGTACGCAGCTGGCTTGGGAACTCCACCAGTTTACAAAATAAAAGATCTGAATGGAGAGGAAATACTCGGCACTTTCTACTCCGATGAACTTCAGAGCGCCCGGGGAGCCGACGAGCTGTACAGAGTAGAACGAATTTTGAAGACGAAAAAAATTAGAGGAAAGAAATATTATCTGATAAAATGGAAAGGTTATCCAGAAAGTTTCAATAGTTGGGAGCCAGAGGAAAATGTTATTAGAACTTCGTAAGTTCCTGTCCATGGTACTTGTCAAGTACTACGTAAGTACTACGTAAGTACTAACGTAAGTATTTACGAAAGTTATTCAATAAGTACCATGGAAAAAGTCTTAATTTCTTGAAAGCCGAAAGTGTCAGTTTACCACCCCACTTCCACCCCCCACCTGGCCAAGTATTTATCATGTACTGTCGTAAGTAATGTTCACTTACTGCATCTTTTTCGGCAGTATGTGGATGAGGTGGTACCCCCTCAGTTCCTGAACATATTAAGTTTGCAAGATCTTCAAAACGACTTCTCATGTTACCACAGTCCGTTCTTTCGAGTCCCCCTTGTTCAGCTTTATCGATAAGTTCTGGTTGAAGTATAATGTACACAACTGACATAAGCCATAGACAAGTAACTTCAAAGTCCCCCCTTTTCATAATGTCAAGTGCTCGTAGGTCAAACGAAGCATTATAAGCACACACAGATTCACAAGCGTTAAGAAGTTTGTGTAGTTCTTTAGTGAGACTTGAGGTTGTTCTAGTTGTTCTTGACCAGGTGGGAAGTACGCTTTTTCAAGTTCCTCCTCCTTGAAACCGTCTATTAAAAATCCCTGGCTGCCGCCGCTCCATGCAATTCCAAAGTCAAAAGCTCGTGGATATTCTACTGGTCCGACTGTCTCGGTATCAATTGTTGGATTAAGTATATTCTTGAGAACGAGGGGGGTAAGAGCGTTCCGAATTACCAAACATGGAAGTCTGTAGTCGTGGCAAATTTCTAAGAAAGTCTGTTTGAACTTATTGTGAATCTCTTCTAGTTCTTCTAAGGCGGCTATTTCGTACGACCTGGCTCGAGTCACACATTCCGCCTGCAATAATCCCAAGGCATATCTTTGAATATGATAATGAACATGGGTAAATGGTCAAATGCTCTAGAAACAATCTTTTTTTCTTCCCACTCCGTGGAAACGCCCCGGATTCGAGAAAAAGTCAGATGTTGAATTATGGAAGAGTCACAATAATGTATTGTTCTGAAGGGAGGGAAACCTCCCTCCTCCTCCCAGCCTGACATTGTAAACTAAGCGTATGTTCTATAAACTGGTTCTGAAAATCGGCAATCGAAACGTGGGTGACACGCCCATTATAAAAGTCGGCAATGTTGCTGGAAAAACTAGTGTCAAATTCTGGTACGTGATACGGATCCAAATTTACTGCTCGTAACTCTTACCACTTCCAGTTGGTCCATTTATGAATATGTATGACATTTTAGGATACTATATCATAGAAAAAATTTTTTTTAAAATTATTTTTTATTAAGATATATACGATAAGACAATGACAATCCTTTCTATTTCAACTGCAATAAAAATACTTGAAACCGGAGAAAACATCAAAATTGATGATGGAGGCAAATTAGTATTTGGTGAATATGTAGATCCTTTCATATACGTAGACAGTGAGCTAGAAGTAGTTTTCAACATCGGACCTAAATATGGTTCTAAAGATCCAGCTACATGTGATGGGGTGTGTGTCCGTTGGCAACCGAGTCTTCAAAAGTTTACTGATTTAATAATATTCCGTACCCTAGGTGAAAGTTTCGATGCATCTACTGCTAAAAGTTATGCTCTAAGCCTGGCCGCTCACTCCAAGAATACTACTGGATTTTACAATCCATCTAAAGTGTATCAGAAGCGAGGGAGCGGGGCGCAGCCAGTTGCGTATTTTAAATTTCAGTTTAAAAGAGGGAGAGGGAGAGGGGCTCACGATTTCGCTACATGTATTGATATGGTTCAAGAAATTGACTGCGGTTTTAAAACAGTGAGCCCATTGCCAGTCCGAGAAAATCCTGCTATTGTACCTCGTAATATCAGGAAAGGTAGTAAGATAGAATTCTTAGCATTAAAAACCGCGCTTAAGTAAGAGTGCTCTTTCTTTCACTGTTGAGAGGTTATTTTGTGCTGCGCCTAATAAACCAGAAATTCAAGATGTGGAAGAAATAGTCGACTTAGAAAGATTAGGTGAGATATATAAACAAATAAATGCTGACAAAAATATTATAGTGGATTTTGATGACCTATCATAGAATAATTATTTTTTCATTTTAAAAATTTTTAGGATAGTATATATCATAAAGATTATTATGGCCCGTCGATTACATACAGCATTCAAGGGAGCAGTTTTACGAAAAGAATTTCCTGAAGTCAAGCGAGTCAAGGATATCGGGGAGCTGGTGGATATTGAAGGTATGGTCAAAGGGGGAAAGATGTACTCTGTTTATACCGAAATGGAAGTCAAATTATCGGATCCGAAAACTGGTAATACACAAATTCGTATATTGCCTGTTAAATTAAAAGATACATACACAAAAGATGTAAGAGGGGCGGATGTGGGGCAACAATTAATAGATCGCTACGATCGTATGCTTGATACAATTGAAAATGTTGAGGGTTCTGGTCTCGTTCTCGAGGAGATACTTAATTTTGAAGTAATTCTAGTAGAAGTTTTACTCGGGGCTGGCCCGGGGGCTGGGATTCAACTTCCCGGATGGTTAAAAAATAAGCATTGTGTTAGCGATCTTATTCTACCGTTCGGGCAGCGAGAACTGTTTTCAATACGCCATCGTAGCAAGTTTAAAGTTGACCGACCCGAGTTTCGTGAAAAGAAATGTGGTCAGGTAAGGAGAAAATGGAATACGTACGCCCCATTTATGGCTGACTACTGTTGGGAGGGAATACCCACGCCCACGCCCGCCGATATGACTGTATTCAGGCGCTTCGAGCAGCAAAATCCGAGCGTCAAACTTCAAGTATTTCAGATCTACGAGAATGATCCCGATCCGTCCGGCATAAATGTGTTATATAGTAGCTGTAGCGGAGCCGAAGGCGGAGCCCGTTCCGAAGGTGATAGGAATCAAATAGCAAATATCTTACTGATAGTTGGCGAAGCCCGAAGGTGCCACTTCATACCAATTACTGCGTTAAATCGCCTTCGTAATTCTCGTACTAATCGAAAGAATGAGCGCAGAAGGAAGTGTATTTGCCTGGTTTGTAAAAGAGGTTTTAAGTCAACAGAAGAATTAGAAATACATCAGGTGTACTGTGGAACAGACGACGCCCAGCCAGTTTTTCCTAAGGAAGTGTGTCAATTCGAAGGACATCGGAAGAAGGTCCCCGCCCCCTACGTCGTCTATGCAGATACTGAGGCAATTATTGAGAAGGGGACCGGCCGGCACATTCCAATTTGTCTTTCGTATGTTATGGTGGAACGGGGAGGATCGCGGGGACCTTCGGAACGAGGCCCGGGCCGACCCACTGTTTATGGTAAAAGAACATTCACAGGTCTCTCCTGTGTTACAGAATTTCTAAAGGATATGAAAGAACGGGCCGAGTATTATTCGAAATCGTATTATTGGAAAATAATACCGATGAGGGATCCTTCTAATTACCGGCGCGACGGATGTGATCCAGTCTGTATTGCATGTGGAGAGCCGGCAGTATACCGAGTAGTGAAGGAGGAGGCGACTTTTTATTGCGAGGGTTGTCGCCCGTCGAGAACCATTCCTATCTACTTTCACAACCTCAAGGGATACGATGGTTCTTTTATTTTGAAAAAGTTACATGAAATAGATGATGGTCCCGGACAAGAGCCAAATTTAATAGCTAAGACGAGCAATGGTGGAATTATGGGTCTCTCGAAAACATTTATTTTTAGTGGCTCAATTGTTGTTGCCGGAGGAAGAGGGAGATAAAGAGACGTTTATTTTCTATAAAGTTTATGGACAGTGCTCAGTTGATGATGGGGTCATTGGCGAAGTTGGCAAAAACTGTGCCGGAGGATGGGTGGACGGCGGCCCCACTTTCATACCCGGACATTCAAAGGGCGAAAGGTTTCTTCCCTACGAATATTTAGACTCGGTTGACAGATTAGAAGAGGGTGAGCTCCCGGAGAGGGGGGAATTTTATAGCGAATTGACGGAAGAGGGGATTTCAGAGTCTGATTACGAACATGCATTAAGAGTATGGGACGAAGTTGGATGTAAGACGATTCGTGATTATATGGAATTCTATTGTGAGACTGACGTTCTACTTCTTGCAAATATATTTGAAAATTTTCGTGACACATGTTTAGAAGCATATAAGTTAGATCCAGCCCACTATATGTCAGCGCCTGGCTTGACATGGGATGCTATGTTACTTTACACGGGTAATAAGTTTGGGCTCATTCAAGATGCTGAGCAGATGACTTTCGTACAACGGGGATTCGAGGCGGTATCAGCCAGTGTAATATTCATTATTTACAGACAAATCATCCTGCTTACGGGAATTACGATCCAGAGAAGCCAGTGACCGAAATAAAATATCTCGATGCAAACAATCTCTACGGCTGGGCAATGAGTCAACCAATGCCTACGGGCGGACTTCATTGGATGACGATGGAAGAGTGGGAGGAATGGTATGCCCGAGACGGTGGAGCTGGCGGAGCGTGGGGACCTGGCGCCACCTTTCCACCAAGTTTTCTAGAAGTAGACTTAGAATACCCAGCCGAATTACATGAAGAACACAGCGATTTGCCATTAGCACCGCATCACTATGAATTTCCGAGGCAGGGCGGTCGACTGATTACAAGTGTGATGGATAGAGAGAGATACGTCTTACACTACAAGTTGCTGGAATTCTATCTTCGGATGGGAATGTGGTTGAAAAAGATTTATCGGGTGCTTGCTTTCGATGAAGCTCCATGTCTCGCGAAATATATAGACTTTAACACTAAAATGAGGGCAAAGGGAGGACAGATTTGAAAAGAATTTCTATAAGCTGATGAATAATGCAATGTTCGGTAAGACAATAGAAGATGTTCGAAAGTACAGAGACTTTAAATTTGTTTCGGACTGGAACGGCACGGATAGTGGACGTAAAAAGATTCAGAAGTATAATCCAAAGATGAAACATATAACTTTCATAACTTCCGAAGAGGATGGTGATTCCTGCGACAGTGCCCTACTGGAACTGAAAACGGATGAGCATAGATATGTAAAACCAGTTTTCATCGGCGCCGCAGTACTGGAACTTTCTAAGCTGCTTATGTATGAGACGCATTACAATTACTTTCGGGCCCAGTTCCCTGGAATACGATTAGCCTACATGGATACTGACAGTTTTGTTTACAGTGTACCGATACCGGACCCGGACGTAACTTTCAATGATATAGTCCGAGAAGATGTGGAAAAGAATGGTGAGAAGTCTATATATGATACTAGTGGGATGAGTGGGGCCATGGTGGCCCCCAACTTTCCGAAGATTAATAAAAAAGTGATAGGTAAATTTAAAGATGAGTTGAATGGTGAACCTATTCTTGATTTTGTCGGCATACGCTCGAAAGTGTATGCTTTTCGAACTCCCGTTTCCGAGACGAAAAAAAATAAAGGGGTGAAAGATGTTTGTGTTAGAAAACATTTGAACTTTGAAGATTATAAAGATCTGTTTGAAACTGGGAAGAAGCCGGAGCCGGCACAGTTTGTACAGTTTGTACGGAAAAAGGCTGGAGAAATCCGTAGTGAAAAGCGCAGTAAAATCATGATGGCGCCAAATGATATCAAACGTGTGCAGCTATACAATCCAGACACGGGCGAATGGCTGGCAGAAACATGGCCGATAGGACGGACGACGGGTCATGGTTTAAAATTGTAAAGACATTAATCTACTATTTTCAATAGAGACCAGGGCATCACTGATAACATAAATGTGGGCAAATATATTATCATTGTGAGCGTCATCGCCACCCCACGAGGCATCTTTCTTCAGGATCTCAAGTTGAATTCCGTCCTTTGTGTTCATTACTTTTAAACCATTTCCATGAAACTCAATATCTTTAAAACTACGCAGATCGATAAACAGACAGAATTTATTCTTCAAATAATCGGCCTCATCTATATCAATTTCACACCAATCTTTATCTTCAGCAAAATACCGTCGCACCTCTCGCCAAAATTGTCTTGGTATCATCTTCTGAGCGTACACTTTATTTGCAATGCCTTCGATTGATACAGACACAGATTCAATGGAGGGGTTAAAGAAAAGTTCACTGTTCAGTTCTGTCTGATTCTGATTTTTAGTGAAGTAGATATAGCGATACCTCTAATGCTACGTCGTGGTACATTTATATTTTCATTGATAACCGTGTCCGATTCTTTGAATGGGATTGTTCTAAAATAATGTATATGCTCGTAAAGGTAACTTTTTCCACCGTTGTAATAACCAGCAGTTGACCTCGCGAGATCGAGGTCCGAAATTGTTCGTATTCCATTTGAATGTTTTTTAATTTATAATTGGTTGTAACAACCTGATTACTGACAAGTAATTGGGGGCGGGTGCCAACGTAATTTCCCATTCAATATGACTACCTAACGCTTTGGATATGCAACTCCATGGTCTGTCACGAGGGGATGAGTGAGACGAATAGCATATTTTGTTTTATATGTGTCGAAAAGTAACTTATCGCCCACGACGTTTTGATCTCCATCGGTCGAACCGCTTCTTAATTTTCTTAGATTTTCGTTCTGAATTCCGTACAGTGTCATGTTCGTTCTCTCCTTTTTATGTTTGAAGAGATCGCGATAACATTCAATAAGGTTATATTTATTCAATCGAAAAGTGTCTGACCCTCAAATGTGAGTTTCATACGCTCCACCAAATTTTTTGCAACATTTTGTACTACTCGGTTATATTCATCTCCCGTTACTTCGAGATCAAAAACCAGGTCGAAAGTATCTGGAACTAAGAGTACTCCGCTTTCTAACTTCGGACATCGTATGATAAGTGTCTGGCCTGGATCTGCCTCACTTGGATTATGAGCAATCACATGATGAGTTCTTTCTGACTTTGTTCCATTCGGTATTCGGTTGGTGAAAGTCGGTGATAATGTTCTATCGTACCCCATTTTTCGTGTAATGTATATATAGTAGAAGAAAAAAAGAAAATTAAGTTTCACTTCGTGTATATAATAACTTAGAAGAAAAAATCACATCTTTACATAAATATTTCCGTCTGACTGAAAGATAAATCGATTACCTGTGTCGCGAATCAATCGAAGAACCAATATTCTTGGAGATGATGAGCCTCTTGGTCATCCTCAGTATCCTGGAATACAGCTATGAATTCTAGTCGCTTAAAGAAGTTAGTCTTTTGACATTCCTTCACGAAAGCTAATATGTTATGATAAAGATTATCATCTTTGAGTCGGACACCTGGATTTGCTCGAAGGATATGTCGATTTACTCGTCGGAGTTTGCACCATTCCAATTCGACAGAGAAACCAAACAGGTCTTTATTTTTAGAAAGAAACTTTGCAATATTCTTTTCACCAAACATGTTGATGCCGTAGGGGAGTGTGATATATTAATACATAATTTTATTTATAATGACTAATGTTAATCCAGTTAAAAATATCCATAGCTGTTCTCCAACAAATCCGACAACCGATCCTGCTGTTTTTAATAGAAAACTGACAAGGGAGCCGATTAAACCTGGTATTGCAGCAGCACTTTTTGCGGCCAAGGTTTTTAACCATTCACCAAATTGCTTTACAATTTCTTTCGCTTTTGTATATACTTTGGGCGGACCTGAACCTCCTGCGTTTGCTCCAGTTCCTGCTCCCGCTCCTCCTCCTCCTCCTTTAGTCACAGCCAGGGCAATTGTTGATATTGTCATTCCAAGGGCAGTCAGTATTGCAGCGATTGTTATACCATTTCGTTTAAATAACTCTGTTAGCTTCAGTCTCAGTGATAATTCTGGATCAGAAATTACATCACGAAGAGACCTAGTCGTAGCCAGACTTTCACGTGCCCCACTGATCTTACCATGTTCGTATTCAATTCGATTGTCAACTTTAGCTTCTCTTGTTATGAGTTCAGCTAGTAGTTTCTCGTCTTTTCTTTTCCTTGGGTGCTCGTTTCAGGATCCTTTAACTGTTTTTCAACTTCTCTTTTCTCTAGCCTTATTTTGACTTTTTCGTTGTTAAGGTCGCTAATACGCATATTCGCAATCCTCAATTCATCATTAATAGCTCTATATTCAGGGTTTTCATTATTCCATTTTTCGATTTTATTTTCGATAGTACGTATTTCATCGGCATTATCGCTAAAATTTTCTCGTAAATCTGTTATTCTATCTCTGAGTCGTCCAATGTCGTATGGTTTCAGTCTATCGGCCGCCCTTTTCAATAACATTTTTGTTTCATTATCAGTCAATTCTGTTACAAAATCTGGATCTATTCCTAATATATCTTTTTTAAATTCTGCAGCTCCCTTACCTTTTATTGAGGAGGGCATTAAAGACTTCGTGCCTTTATTTGATGTCAGCCTGGCTTCTCGATAATACAGCTCTCCATCCCTAATACTAGTATTCGTATGCATTAATTCTCGTTTATGCGCATCAGTAATCCTATTACTATCTAAGTATTGGTTAGCCGTTATATCTGTAAGTTCTTCTCTCTGTCTAAACAACGACTCACCTGCGGGTCTGTCGCTTGAGCCGGCCTGGAAAGGCTCGGCTTCTGCAAGGGTATTATCGCCGATAAAAGATGTTTCAGCAGTAGCATCATCGTCATTCAAATTTGTATTAACGAAATCCTGGAATGGTATATCTTCTCCTCCTTCTGCCATATTGTATTTCTATATTACTACAATTATTTTTTATCCCCCCCTTACATATACAGTAAAAATGCACATCTCAGTTGTTGAAAGCGTTGAACAATTGGCTGATTACATAGAAAGAACAAGTGCTGCATATCGACGAAGTTATAAATTAATGGGTCGAATTGATATGGCTCTTAATATTACTAAAGGAATTCTTGTAAGTTCAGCTGTAATAGCGGCAATTCCGGCAGTTCCAGTTCTTTTAGCTTTAACTCCTATACCAGGTGTTATTATTGATGTGATACAAGGGAAAACGGGTGTAGCAAAGAGACGAGAGAAATATAAACATTATTATGTGCAATATAAACAGCTGCTTACACAAATACAAGAAAAAGGTGCAACAACAGAGGCCCCGGGGTCAGAACTTATTCAGAACATATTTCATCAGGCGCTAGAAATACAAAAACAAGAAGGATTTAGTCCGCCGCTGGAGCGATATCTACGATATTATGGATTGAATGGATATGAAAGTTAGATTCAGAAAAAATTCTGTAGAAAATTTTTCTGAAAACTGTAGAATAACAGACATTGAACATGACATCACAAGTTACTAAGCAACTGGAACGGTATTGCGAAAGCGGTATTGCGAAATTCCCTACCGGAAAGTTCCTGCTGCGTCCTGATAGGGATATTGCGCAACAGTGTTCCGGTAGGGTAGGGGAAAATCTCGTTCCGACGACTCCAACATAGTGAAAATGGACCAGCCAGCAGATAAAATTCACATCCAGAAACGAGACCCGCAGCTCCGATACGGGTCTTTGTAAGAGCTCCGGTACGGCTCAGTCAGAATCTATCTAACAAATGAGAGAGAGAATAGAATGTCGTTCTGTTTTGCTCAGTGGGGGTGAGTCATAGCTACTGTATTGCGCAAGTTCCATTTGGAATGTGAATGACTCAGCAGGGAATTTCCCCGCTTAGTTCAGGACAATGCACTGCTGCGCGTGAGTTCATATATAGGTCAGGGTCACACTTTAGTTACATGGATGGTTAATTTTTCCTTCGCTTCATGTAGATAAATGAATAAAATGGGTGTAAAAATTCTTACTTCATCCCAGTTGCCCACGTTTACTTTACTACTTCTCTGATAATTAATAAAGTAAACAGCTGTGATGTTATTTTGACAAAACATTATTTAGAAGGGAGCATGACATTCGACTTTGAGCAGTTTCCCTTTGCCATTCCATTACTGAAAAAGTCATAGCAAAATGGCTTAACGTTGTCGTTTGTAATTAGTTTTGACCAGCAGAGCAATGTTCTGTTCAAAGTGTCCCTTGTCAACAAACAGAGAATGAAAATGCAAAAGAACGATATAAATAAAAAAATGCACACTATTCACAAATTTTATTTCAACGTCAGTGGCGGATATTTCTACGTTTGAACATAATTATATGACTCTGCTACGTTCTGAGAAAGTAGTTAATGATCACACCTTCTTTGGGACTTTGGATGTTCAACAACAAACTAAACCTACCATCTGTAGTACTTTCCATTTCTGTTGTCAATCTGGTTGTCTCTTCGACAGTTGTCCAATCTGAAAATTGAATGTCATTTGTGATCCCATGTTTTGTAAATACTATAATATAAATTGGTAATATGGATCACAAGTACCTTAGCTATATATCCAGAGGTTGGAGAATTGTTCAGGGAAGAAGATTACATACTGATCCCAAGTCTGTAACCTTAATCAAAGCCAAATCCGGATACGTCCTGAGAAAGTAGTTAATGATTACACATTCGTAGGAATTTGGATGTTCAACAGCAAACTAAACTTACCCTCTGTAGTAGTATCCATTTCTGTTGTTGTCCGCCAGGTTGTCCACCATGGCCATCTGGTTGTCTTTTCTTCAGTCGTCCAATCTGAAAATTGAAACATTCCATTTGTGAGAATTTGTCTTTTGTTATCCCATGTTTTGTAAATACTATACTATAAATTGGTAATATGGATCACAAGTACCTTAGCTATGTATTCAGAGGTCGTAGCAATTGTTCAGGGAAGAAGATTACATATTGATCCCAAGTCTGTACCTTAATCAAAGCCAAATCCGGATACGTCCTGAGAAAGTAGTTAATGATTACACATTCGTAGGACTTTGGATGTTCAACAGCAAACTAAACCTACCCTCTGTAGTAGTTTCCATTTCTGTTGTTGTCCACCAGGTTGTCCACCATGGCCATCTGGTTGTCTTTAAACGTTCTATTTGTGAGAATTTGTCTTGTGTTATCCCATGTTTTGTAAATACTATACTATAAATTGATAATATGGATCACAAGTACCTTAGCTATGTTTCCAGAGGTCGGAGAATTGTTCAGGGAAGAAGATTACATACTGATCCGAAATCTTTAACCTTAATCAAAGCCAAATCCGGATACGTCTTGAGAAAGTAGTTAATGATTACACCTTCTTAGGACTTTGGATGTTCAACAACAAACTAAACCTACCCTCTGTAGTAGTTTCCATTTCTGTTGTCCATCTGGTTGTCTCTTCGACAGTCGTCCAATCTGAAAATTGAAACATTCTATTTGTGAGAATTTGTCTTGTGTTATCCCATGATTTGTAAATACTATACTACAAATTGGTAATATGGATCAAAAGTGCCTTAACTATGTATCCAGAAGTCGTAGCAATTGTTCAGGGAAGAAGATTACATATTGATCCCAAGTCTGTAACCTTAATCAAAGCCAAATCCGGATACGTCCTGAGAAAGTAGTTAATGATTACACATTCGTAGGAATTTGGATGTTCAACAGCAAACTAAACTTACCCTCTGTAGTAGTATCCATTTCTGTTGTTGTCCGCCAGGTTGTCCACCATGGCCATCTGGTTGTCTTTTCTTCAGTCGTCCAATCTGAAAATTGAAACATTCCATTTGTGAGAATTTGTCTTTTGTTATCCCATGTTTTGTAAATACTATACTATAAATTGGTAATATGGATCACAAGTACCTTAGCTATATATCAAGAGGTTGGAGAATTGTTCAGGGAAGAAGATTACATACTGATCCCAAGTCTGTAACCTTAATCAAAGCCAAATCCGGATACGTCCTGAGAAAGTAGTTAATGATTACACATTCGTAGGAATTTGGATGTTCAACAGCAAACTAAACTTACCCTCTGTAGTAGTATCCATTTCTGTTGTTGTCCGCCAGGTTGTCCACCATGGCCATCTGGTTGTCTTTTCTTCAGTCGTCCAATCTGAAAATTGAAACATTCCATTTGTGAGAATTTGTCTTTTGTTATCCCATGTTTTGTAAATACTATACTATAAATTGGTAATATGGATCACAAGTACCTTAGCTATGTATTCAGAGGTCGTAGCAATTGTTCAGGGAAGAAGATTACATACTGATCCCAAGTCTGTACCTTAATCAAAGCCAAATCCGGATACGTCCTGAGAAAGTAGTTAATGATTACACATTCGTAGGACTTTGGATGTTCAACAGCAAACTAAACCTACCCTCTGTAGTAGTTTCCATTTCTGTTGTTGTCCACCAGGTTGTCCACCATGGCCATCTGGTTGTCTTTAAACGTTCTATTTGTGAGAATTTGTCTTGTGTTATCCCATGTTTTGTAAATACTATACTATAAATTGATAATATGGATCACAAGTACCTTAGCTATGTATCCAGAGGTCGGAGAATTGTTCAGGGAAGAAGATTACATACTGATCCGAAATCTTTAACCTTAATCAAAGCCAAATCCGGATACGTCTTGAGAAAGTAGTTAATGATTACACCTTCTTAGGACTTTGGATGTTCAACAGCAAACTAAACCTACCCTCTGTAGTAGTTTCCATTTCTGTTGTCCATCTGGTTGTCTCTTCGACAGTCGTCCAATCTGAAAATTGAAACATTCTATTTGTGAGAATTTGTCTTGTGTTATCCCATGATTTGTAAATACTATACTACAAATTGGTAATATGGATCAAAAGTGCCTTAACTATGTATCCAGAAGTCGTAGCAATTGTTCAGGGAAGAAGATTACATACTGATCCCAAGTCTGTAACCTTAATCAAAGCCAAATCCGGATACGTCCTGAGAAAGTAGTTAATGATTACACATTCGTAGGACTTTAGATGTTCAACAGCAAACTAAACCTACCCTCTGTAGTAGTTTCTATTTCTGTTGTTGTCCACCAGGTTGTCCACCATGGCCATCTGGTTGTCTTTAAACGTTCTATTTGTGAGAATTTGTCTTGTGTTATCCCATGTTTTGTAAATACTATACTATAAATTTATAATATGGATCCAGTACCTTAGCTATGTATCCAGAGGTCGGAGAATTGTTCAGGGAAGAAGATTACATACTGATCCGAAATCTTTAACCTTAATCAAAGCCAAATCCGGATACGTCTTGAGAAAGTAGTTAATGATTACACCTTCTTAGGACTTTGGATGTTCAACAGCAAACTAAACTTACCCTCTGTAGTAGTTTCCATTTCTGTTGTCCATCTGGTTGTCTCTTCGACAGTCGTCCAATCTGAAAATTGAAACATTCTATTTGTGAGAATTTGTCTTGTGTTATCCCATTATTTGTAAATACTATACTACAAATTGGTAATATGGATCAAAAATGCCTTAGCTATGTATCCAGTGGTCGTAGCAATTGTTCAGGGAAGAAGATTACATATTGATCCCAAGTCTGTAACCTTAATCAAAGCCAAATCCGGATACGTCCTGAGAAAGTAGTTAATGATAACACATTCGTAGGAATTTGGATGTTCAACAGCAAACTAAACCTACCAGCTGTAGTAGTTTCCATTTCTGTTGTTGTCCGCCAGGTTGTCCACCATGGCCATCTGGTTGTCTGTTCTTCAGTCGTCCAATCTGAAAATTAAAACATTCTATTTGTGAGTGGGAATTGGTCTTGGTTTATCCCATGTTTTGTAAATACTATTCTATAAATTGATAAAATGGATCACAAGTATGTTAGCTATGTATCCAGAGGTCGGAGAATAGTGCAGGGAAGAAGATTACATACTGATCCGAAGTCTGTAACCTTAATCAAAGCCAAATCCGGATACGTCCTGAGAAAGTTATTAATGATTTCACATTCTGAGGACTTTGGATGTTCAACAGTAAACTAAACCTACCCGCTGTACTAGTTTCCATTTCTGTTGTTGTCCACCAGGTTGTCCACCATGGCCATCTGGTTGTCTGTTCTTCAGTCGTCCAATCTGAAAATTAAAATATTCTATTTGTGAGTGGGAATTTGTCTTGGTTTATCCCATGTTCTGTAAATAATATACTATAAATTGATAGAATGGATCACAAGTACGTTAGCTATGTATCGAGAGGTCGGAGCAATTGTTCAGGGAAGAAGATTACATATTGATTCGAAGTCTTAAACCTTAATCAAAGCCAAATTCGGACACTTCTTAGGAAAGTAGTTAATGATTACACATTCTTAGGGCTTTGGATATTCAACAGTAAACTAAATCTACCCGCTGTAGTAGTTTCCATTTGTGTTGTTGTCCACCAGGTTGTCCACCATGGCCATCTTGTTGTCCGTTCTTCAGTCGTCCAATCTGAAAATCGAAACATTCTATTTATGAGTGGGAATTTGTCTTCTGTTATCCCATGTTTTGTAACTATTCTATAAATTGATAAAATGGATCTCAAGTATGTTAGCTATGTATCCAGAGGTCGGAGCAATTGTTCAGGGAAGAAGATTACATATTGATTCGTAGTCTTAAACCTTAATCAAAGCCAAATCCGGATACTTCTTTAGTAAGTAGATAATGATTACACATTATGAGGACTTTGGATGTTCAACAGCAAACTTAACCTACCCGCTGTAGTAGTTTCCATTTCTGTTGTTGTCCACCAGGTTGTCCACCATGGCCATCTGGTTGTCTGTTCTTCAGTCGTCCAATCTGAAAATTAAAACATTCTATTTGTGAGTGGGAATTTGTCTTGTGTTTTCCCATGTTTTGTAAATAATATACTATAAATTGGTAATATGGATCACAAGTATGTTAGCTATGTATCGAGAGGTCGGAGCAATTGTTCAGGGAAGAAGATTACATATTGATTCGAAGTCTTAAACCTTAATCAATGCTTGAGAAAGTAGTTAATGATTACACATTCTTAGGGCTTTGGACGTTCAACAGTAAACTAAACCTACCCGCTGTTGTAGTTTCCATTTCTGTTGTTGTCCGCCAGGTTGTCCACCATGGCCATCTGGTTGTCTGTTCTTCAGTTGTCCAATCTGAAAATCGAAACATTCTATTTATGAGTGGGAATTTGTCTTCTGTTATCCCATGTTTTGTAAATAATTTATTATAAATTGATAAAATGGATCACAAGTATGTTAGCTATGTATCGAGAGGTCGGAGTAATTGTTCAGGCAAGAAGATGACATACTGATCCGAAGTCTTTAACCTTAATCAAAGCCAAATCCGGATACGTCTTTAGAAAGTAGATAATGATTACTAATTCTTAGGACTTTAGATGTTCAACAGCAAACTAAACCTACCCTCTGTAGTAGTTTCCATTTCTGTTGTCCATCTGGTTGTCTGATCGACAGTCGTCCAATCTGAAAATTGAAACATTCTATTTGTGAGAATTTGTCTTGTGTTATCCCATGTTTTGTAAATTCTATACTATAAATTGATAATATGGATAAAAGTACCTTAGCTATGTATCGAGAGGTCGGAGCAATTGTTCATGGAAGAAGATGGCATACTGATCCCAAGTCTTTAAGCTCAATCAAAGCCAAATCCGGATACGTCTTCAGAAATAAGCTAATAATTACACATTCTTAGGACTTTGGATGTTCAACAGCAAACTAAACCTACCCTCTGTAGTAGTTTCCATTTCTGTTGTCCATCTGGTTGTCTGATCGACAGTCGTCCAATCTGAAAATTGAAACATTCTATTTGTGAGACTTTGTATTGTGTTTTCCCATGTTTTGTAAATACTATACTATAAAATGCTAATGTGGATCACAAGTACCTTAGCTATGTATCTAAAGGTCGGAGAATTGTTCAGGGAAGAAGATTACATACTGATCCGAAGTCTTTAACCTTAATCAAAGCCAAATCCGGATACGTCTTGAGAAAGTAATTAATGATTTCACATTCTGAGGACTTTGGATGTTCAACAGCAAACTAAACCTACCCGCTGTAGTAGTTTCCATTTCTGTTGTTATCCACCAGGTTGTCCACCATGGCCATCTGGTTGTCTGTTCTTCAGTCGTCCAATCTGAAAATTGAAACATTCTATTTGTGAGTGGGAATTTGTCTTGTGTTATCCCATGTTCTGTAAATGATATACTATAAATTGGTAATATGGATCACAAGTACCTGAGTTACGTATCCAGAGGTCGGAGCAATTGTTAAGGGAAGAAGATTGCATACTGATCCGAAGTCTTAAACCTTAATCAAAGCCAAATCCGGCTATTCAAAATTTGACAAAGATGTCGAAGAGCTCTTCAACAAAAACAACGTGAAAGTAAGCTACAGTTGCTCCAGAAACCTGGGAAGTATAATCAAAACCCACAACAACCAAATACTGCATAAAGACAGGGAACAAGAGAAGTTGTGCAACTGCCGAAAAAAAGACGATTGTCCACTTTCAGGAAACTGCCTCACCTCTTCAGTAATATACAAAGCCAATGTAACCACAAACAACGATCAGAAATACTACATTGGACTCACGGACTCAACCTTCAAACAAAGCTACACGTATCACAAGTACACATTCAAAACACCCGAGCACAGAAATAGCACAGAACTATCAAAATTCATATGGAAACTCAAAGACAACAACAGAAACTACGATATCAAATGGTCAATCATCGACAGAGCTCCCCCCTATTCAAATAAAACCAAATGCTGCAACCTTTGCATAACAGAAAAGCTCCATATAATTTATTCAGACAGCAAATCAACCCTTAACAAACGAACAGAATTCCTCTCAAAATGCAGACACCGCAGCAAATTCCTCCTCATTAATAACTGACTTGCCATTGGCCGCAACCGCTTATTTGAATATGCATACTCACCTGCAACACAATATAAACAGTCCCATTCCCGCCAAATACTCACTCCTGATGATTGCTTAGCGCATGAAACAGCCTGTAGAGTGACAACTACAAGTTCCTAGATTCTCAGTGTATATATATATGTATGTATATATATATACATATATATATATATATATATATATATATATATGTGTGTGTGTGTGTGTGTGTGTGTGTGTGTGTGTGTGAATATATATGCATATATATATATTTGCATCTATTTATATCATAATATATATATATATATATATATATATTATATATATATATATATATATATATATATATATATTATATACGGTACCATGTTTTATCGACAGAAAACTGGCTTACCTGTTGTTGTCTCACCAGTGGCTGAAAACAAGAGGAGATTCAGGCGTAAGGTATAGAATGCGCCTCGAGGATAGACTAGACAACAAGACTCAAATTTTCAGATAACTTTCTGGTCTAACATTTGCCGGGGAGGCTCATTTTAAAAATTCTAGCTGTAAAAATATGTTCACGGACTCAGTTCTTCGAAAATTTTATATTTACTCATAGTGTTAATACTGATATGGCGAGCATTTCGAATGTAAAATCAGTAATTGCCAGGTAATTTGTTTCTGTAGAACACAACTTTACACTTTGACCCCTTATATTTTATTCTTGATTTGGTAAGAGAATGATGTAAAGTTTGATTTGGGATAGTTTGCTCGAAAGTTTATGTCTTTCACTTTCCAGGCGCATCTACTTTAATGTCAACTATTTGAAAAATTCGACCAAACATTTGTGTCTTATCCTCGTGAAAAAAATCAAGAAGACCAGCTGTCCATGAAAAGAGAGGAAAATGAGGGGTTCAAGTGAGTTTTCACGGCGAGAAAATGAATGATGGAGAGGATGCATAGGTAGACGAGTAATACCGTGAAACAATGACCTTAGTGCGGGCTTGACGGAGTGTCGTAAACGCTTTTGTTTATGGCGAGACGTAATTAAAGGGTCGCAAAATAATGACGAGAGATCCAATGCCTGTAAATATAGTGTCTTCTTGTGTTGCATTATTTCTATTCTGCTATTTTTTCAGGTCTATACTTTCTAGTAAGAATTTGCTGTATAATTTGTGTGAATGTGTGCATGTGCTTTAAGCAGGGGAGTAGGCCCTAGACAGATTCATGCATTCTGTATAGGAAAGAACTTCAGATTGTGCACTACATCTACCGGATCGACTATCAAAGAAAATGGCTCACCATCGCTCTCTCTAAGGTTAACAGTAAATCCCCTCATATTGTAAACGTTATCTGTCAAGAATTTGATCCAAATGCTGTCTTTGGATGAAGTGAAGGAATTCGGCAGTGTTGAGCCAGAGTGAAATTCGATCACGCGCGAGCTTTCATCCTCTGAGTTGTCACCCTCTCCGACGTGAATGAAATCGTACGTTGGCTCAGTTTCAAAGTCTTCGAAGGAGACGTGGATTGGTAGACCAGATTTGGTGTGTGCAATCCATTCACAGTGGGCCAAGTCTGGATAATTCGCAGGGTAATTAGGGGAGCTAAATTTCACTGTCAATCCATAATCAATCGAGCCGTAATGACCACAATTGATATCGGAAGCTGAAATGAAAGGGACGCGGAGTAAACCTACAAAATTACAAAAAACCCGAACTGCCAAAAATTAACATCTATTTCCATTTTCTACAGCCAAATATATTGATGATTGCACAGTTTAAGTTTATACATAATACTGGATCCAGGAATAAATGTTCAGAGTTAATTTACATGCAAGGTGGTGTACATTTAATTGGTGTTCAGCTTTACTCGCGATTAATGTCTCTTCAACACACTTATTCTGATGAAAATAATTTGACACAGGATACTGTACGTATTTGGGTCGCTTTTAAGCTGTATGCGGAATGTGATTTACGGTAGAAGATATTCATTGTCTTGCGGTGAATGCAATGTTTTGTCTAATTTTCATCAAATAGTCCATTTGTGGCCTCCAGTTTAGGGGCGGGTCATATTGGATGACGGTGTGGTGATCGGGAAAGACTTTATTGAATGAGCAGTGCATGCGGGTACATGCGTATCATATGGCCTGGCCTCTATCCTGCATTGTATGTTGTCTATAGAACTGTAGTTTGGCCGTGCAAGCGACGTTCAAATGCGCAACATCGCGACATCAGACAGATATAACAACAACGAGAAGACTGAGGGAAAAAATATGCGCAGAAGTTAAAGGCTGTCTGATCGACCGTTGACAATATTTGACCTGAAGATGAACAACTTTGCACGTATCATATTTGATCATTTGACTTATCATATTTAACACGAGACGCCTTCCACCATCACTAAAAGCATTGTTGTTCTCAACATCCGTCTCCATTTCATTTGGCGATCACTTCAGTTTTACTTACAATAGTCTCTCGTCCCTGTTTCGTATGTTGACGTGTAGTAGGAGGCACAAACTAGCTCGTTCGCCGACGACCACCCACTGATATCGTGAGGAGAAGATTTCAAAGGGAAAAATCCACCTTCTATGTCATCATCGGTGGCGATGACATCTAAAGTAAGATAGAAAATACAACTTCAATATTGCAAGGAAAAGACTGTAACTTTGGCTCGGCAGAGGTAAACTTGAACCGGTGATTTTATTCATACACTTAAATAATAACAACTTCGCAACACTTCAGACACACGGCGGGCGAATAAGTCCACCAAGCCTTGCTAGCGCCAGAAGCGTTTCGCACAGTGTTGCATCTGAATGTGATGTTTAGGGGTGAAATCAGTTGAGTAGTAATTCCATTCTCAAGACGATTGCTGTCAAAAATCTTCAAGACGTGTACTTTTTAAAGCTGCATTTACGTTCGGTTTGGAAAGTAAATGTATATATACACTACCTGGACTGTTACAAGGACCACAAATTAAGCTGACGTCATCGATTGCTATGACATTTCTCGCACTATTTTCGACATTCCCTTCAAATATGATCTGGAAATCAAGTCAAATGAGAAATGTCGCTTTGAGAAATCCCAAAGTGAAATGTGTCTCAACATATCAGTTAACATTGATGATCTTATGCGATGTTTAAACTGTGTCTTGTCAATTTTCGATACATATTGCTAAGTTATAAGAAGGCAATACCCCGCCCCTGCCCTCACTACGTGATGCTATGGGAGTAGCAATGAGATACTTAAAATATATTAGTTAAACCCTAATGAGTAAAGACGAAAACATAACCTTTAGAATATTATGTTTCATAAGCCTACTGTGAATGTTGTGCTTTGTATGTGCAATGTTTATCATTGAGCTATAATGGAGTTGAATGCCTTGCCGGAGGTATATCAATCGTTAATTACGATCAGAATCGCAGTGACGTAGTTGAAAACGATGTCTCATTTCTCCAAATGATTAACCATACACTTTTTGACATCGCGTTGCACCAATGTTGAAGAGAACGGCAATGCGCTCACACAATGAGAAAAATCGATCCCATACTCTCAGAAACCGTCCCAAGCTCTGCAGTATATATTACATGAGCTCTGATTGGATGATAAAAAGCCTTTCGTTCAACTCGCAAATTATCATCCAATGGCACGATGAGTAACACACGGACCGGAACCACAAAGTAAGCAGGTCAGAGTACGGGGGCAGACGACAGCGTTGTCAATATTTTAGATCATGTTGCACGTCGTCATTGGTGACAGATTCACAAAAATCGGCCGAATTTTCCAAATATAAACTGGTGAACATGGGCCACTTGGAACATATAGTAAATTTTTTTGTTGGTCATCTCGTCTGTAGCAGATGTTGAAGTATTGGCAGTGGACTTCCCACGGAGTTTGCGCTAATGACTTGGAATACTAAATGGACACGAAGTGTACGATTGATAGTCGATGATACAGTTAGACAGTCAATGTTTCCAGTTTGTATTTAAGGCATTCTGTGGTCATATGAGAAAAAGAATCTCACACACCAAGGACATGGGATCAGATTTCTCACACTCGTTTGGGATATTTTGTTTCACACTCGCCTGCGGCTCCTGTGAGACAAAATACCCCCAAGTCGCGTGAGAAATCTGATCCCAGGTCCTTGGGTGTGTCAGATTCTATTATTCTCACATTCCTGGCCGCTGGGAGTGCGGGATCGACAGTGTGGGAAAAATCGATCCCACACTATCAGAAACCGTCCCACACTCTGCAGGAAATATTACACGAGCTCTGATTGGATGATAAACAGTCTGTTTTGTTCCACGCCCAAAATGTTATCCAATGGCGCGACGAGTAACACAAGGACTAGAACTACAAAGTAAGCAGGTCAAAGTACAGTGGCAGACTACAGAGCTGTCACGATTTTTGATAACATTGTACGTGTCCAATATGAATTTAACGCATTTTGTGGTCATGTGAGAAAAAGAATCTCACACACCAAGGACCTGGGATCAGATTTCTCACACTCGTTGGGGATAGTTTGTCTCACACTCGTCTGCGGCTCGTGTGAGACAAAATATCCCCAACTCGTGTGAGAAATCTGATCCCAGGTCGTTGGGGATAGTTTGTCTCACACTCGCCTGCGGCTCGTGTGAGACAAAATATCCCCAACTCGTGTAAGAAATCTGATCCCAGGTCCTTGGGGGTGTGATATTCTATTATTCCCACACTATCGATCCCACACTCCCAGCGGCCATGCAGGAATGTGAGAAAAAACGTTCTACACTGCGCCCCCTGGACGTGGTCATTAGGCAAGTTGCAAACATCGGGAGTTTGATAAACATCTCGACTGTCATGATAAATACCTGAAATCGTGACCGCATTTGAAATTGGACTTCAGTCTTGTACCAGATATTATCACGATTAAATTCCTTCATCCATACCCTATACATAGCCGTATCGTCGTCCGGTTTAACATACACCCTCAGTTCGCCAGTGTCTGTGCCGTACATGTTATGGTAAAACTCGAGACATATCGTCTCATCGCTTGGAGAAACTTGTGGCATGACCAAACGAGCGATCATTGACGGAACATGTAGTGAGGATGCCACTGTGAGCGCATAGTGTCCTGAAAAAGGTATGAAGGTTGTCACAAGATGTTATATGAATGTTTTAAGAGAAATATGCATACTTCTTTGTTATGTGGTACTTTCCAAATCTACAAAACAACATCATTATCTTGTTAAACAGACAGTTGGGCCGATTTTTTTCGCCAACAGACACGTTTGCATATAATCTCGATCACACCCTCTGAAGTGCGATGAAGATGCGGACAACGTGATCGGTCAGATGGGATTAATGTTTATGGACGGTATTCTATACATGACTCGATATCTAAGTCGAAATCACATGTAAAATCGTTAAGTCCAAAGTAATTGTATGGATTCAATAATGTCAAAAGACCGCTAATGGTGCAATGAAGGCAAGAATAAAAATTACACAAATTTGTGAGTAATTCCATGAGATATATTTACATTTTCTAAAAATTGGCGAACAGTTAACCCCTGCCGGCCGATTTTTTCGAAAGAATAATAGTGACGGGATAACTTTCAAGTTGCTTTAGTGGTCGTTTTTGAGCCTTAGCAGAGGATACGGAGTAAGTACAAGCTTAGAGAGCCCTCGTACGACAGCTAATGCTGTCTATGTCATAATGTATACTCACCCTCACGTGATCTCAGCGTGTTATCGGAGTATGGTCCTGAAGAACCAGTACGAGTTAAGCCTGTCGGTCTCGTCCAATCAAAATCATCATTTTGATCTTGGTACAGGCCGCAAAAATCGTGCTCGAAGTTACATTCAAAGAGTGTCTCTGGCATTAAAAGACAATTAACATAAAATGTTTTGTTTAACTTGTGCGACTGAATGTCGAAACGAAGAAATTCAATAAAGCGCGGGTAAACGGCGGGAGTAACAATGACTCCCTTAAGTAACTTTGCCTCGTCATCTTATTAGTGACACACATGAATTGATTAACAAGAACTCGATTGGAACAAATTTTGGATAATTGGATCTTCATATTTTTCAAATTTGTATGTTTTGGGGCAATGTTCTTTTTTTTCCTTGTCAAACTCATTTTTACGAAACTGCTTTTGTTACAAATTGGGATGATTGTTACAAATGGGGGTGACATGTCAACCCTATTTGTAACAATCAACCCTATTTGTAACAAAAATTAACCAATTTGTAACAAAACCTAATTTTCAAAAAACTTGGCCGTATTTGATGAAATCTTGATGAAATATACATATTAGTATGTTTGGGGGAAATTTTCTTTGTTTTCCTTGTTGAAACTCATTGTTTCCGAAAATGCTCGTTAGATTAAATTTCGTTGTGCAGGTTCCTAGGGATAAGAGGCCTACTCGTAAGATATAATCCAGTCGTGCAGATACATGGCAAAAGTTTGTTTTTGGGCAATTTTCACTAATTTCGGTCAAAAATGATAAGGAATCTTGTTTTCTGACTGAAATCTTACTTAACCTATATTCAGTTAACCTTTGTTACAAATTGGGTTGATTGTTACAAATAGGGGTAACAAAATTTAACCAATTTGTAACAAAACCTAATTTTCAAAAAAACTTGGCCGTATTTGATGAAATCTTGATGAAATATACATATTAGTATGTTTAGGGTCAATTTTCTTTGTTTTCCTGCTTGAAACTCATTGTTTTCCGAAAATGCTCGTTAGATTGAATTTAGTTGTGCAGGTTCCTAGGGATAACAGGCCCACTCGTAAGAGCTATCAGACAGACTCGGGGACAAGTAAATATCCACCAGCAGAACTGTCCACTCAGGTTAAAGAAACATAAGTTTTTACTATAACCCAAACGGGATTCGAACCCCAACACACTCACGGCAACATCGCCTAGCTGCTAGGCCTCACACAAAACCAGTCGGCCACCGCTTCCAACCAAAAAGAGTTGGTCACAGTAACCGACTTAGATGTTACAGTTCTGTGCGCGACCGAGCAACACAGTGTGCGTGGAGCAGACGACACACAGACACAGTACACACCCATATAGTAATCGGAAAAGCACGAAGCTTTTTACTGAGCTATCAGACAGACTCGGGGACAAGTAAATATCCACCAGCAGAATTTACTTTGCTTGAAGTGGAAAAATTGATTTTAGAATATTATCGAAAATATTGATTCACTATGCATGGTAGTCTATGACAAAACTATGAACTTTTTTAAATATAAAACTAGCAATATCTGTGTATTTATAGACGTTTGATAAGTGATATAAATGTACTTCATTAGCATAGTGTGTTTACAAGTGCATATGTCTACAAGAAATGTAATTTTGGAATTTCACTGAAGACGTTCATCCACTCTACATGGGAGTCTATGAAAAAACAGAAAAATTTTCCCAATATGAAACTTGCAATATTTGTGCATATATTTACCCTGGATAATTGACATAATTGTACTTGATCAGAATAGGGTGTTTACAACTTTACAACTGCGTGTGTATGTGTATGTGTGTGTATAAGAAATTTGATTTGGAATTTCGCCAAAAATATTGATCCACTTTAATACATGGGAGTCTGTAACAAAAGAGTAAATATCTTTTCCCAATATAAACTTGCATTCGTCATATATAAACCCTGGACAATTGACATAACTGTACTTGATTAGAAGAAGGTGGTTACAAGTACATGTGTTAACAGGAAATTTGACGTTGGAATTTTTCCGAAAGTGTTTGATTCATTGTACATTGGAGTCTATGAGAAAACTATGAATGTTTTTTACAATACTAAACTAAGTTGATCTGTGCTTTTATAAGTGTTTGAAAATTGATAAGAATGTACTAGATTCAAATAGGGAGTTTGGATTTCAGATACGGACAACAAATATGATATTGGAATTTCACCCGAATTTTTATTTTACTTCCCATGGTAGTCTACATGTAAACTTGTACATATTTTCCCTGACAAAACTTGATATATCTGTAAGGACTGTAATTATTGTTATTGATGACAAATGAATTCTAGTCCGGACTTGAATGCAATTTAAAAAACTAACAATGCTGGCAGCACACATGTATGGCTGTATCGAACTTTTCATTACGCTTCAAGGAGTATAACAAAAAGCAAAACTACCCGACAATTAGCCAAACGTTAGCTTAAATTGACAACCCAACACATATTTCATATGAATTAGAGATAGTTTTGTTTCGAGTCCCCCCTTTAAGTCCCCAAATCCTTCCAAGTGCCCCAGACATACCATTGATATTTTCAAGTCTCCGCCCCGTAAATTTCCCCGCCCCCTCCAGAGGTGCTTGTGAATACAGCCTTAGCTTATATGTCAACGCGAAGGTAGAATAACCCTATCTCACCAGATGGTTTTACGTACACTGATAGCATGGTGTACATCCTATTTATATCTCCGCGTAATTGTTTGCGGAACAAAACGAAAGGACACCTATGTGACGATAAAATCACACCACAATGATCCGACTAATTGGAAGTTGCTGATAAGAATTTCCAGCACACTTGTTAAGGTGAAATTAGCTTCCACCACCCATTGTACCTTATATTCGTGGGTCGAAGGCCGCTTCTTGTTCGAGAATTTACCAATCTAGTTTGCTGAATTGCTTCATGGTTATAGTTTTTATAATCCGGTTTGAGACAACCATGATTAATGTTGTGGTTATTTCTTGTCATTTTATAAAAATATAATTTCTACTATAACCCAAACGGGATTCGAACCCCCACACACTCACGGCAACATCGCCTAGTGATAAAATGGTCCTAATTATTTGAAGCTCCTGAAGGAGTACTTTTTCCCGCCCTTTTTGCGATATTTCATTTTTCTGAGAATATCGACAGTTGAATGTTCCTTGTTGTGAGTTTTATTCAGCCGAGTAAAGTACCAGTAGTTTATGGTGTCAAAAGAAAGATCAAATGACGACATTAAAGTCAGAATACAGGTCATCAACCAATTCATTAGCATGATATATGTTATCTATAAAGGAGAGTGTATGGCGTACTTCCTCCTGACAATACAGATGTTTTTGTACAGAAATCGTAACAACTATACAGTTAAGGGCAAATGCTCAATAATGGATGTTACTTTTCAAAAACAGGTCTCTAAAACTTCTTCAATGAAATTATTTCCTGCCTTCAGTATTCCATACTAATATAACAATGTCATTGTATCAACATTCTATGTGCACCTCCTACAGTAACATACGTGCATTGTATATACAATGAATTTGAACGTGCGAAAGGGAACGTCAATAGTATTGCTTTAAGGAGAACGAGGCTCTAGAAATTTGAAATTCCATACAGTTTTACCCGCTGAGAGACATTTTGTCAACTTTGGCAAATATTACCACCGAAGAATTTGAATCTTCTTGAAATGTGAAGCAAGGCGACGCATGCACATTTTATGTGCACAGAAAATGCGACCTTGTTTGGTTAACATAATTACTCTCCACGTCTTCAATTAAACAGGCAATGAACTAGCGTTAATTGCTTGCACACATAGATATCTTACTTTGTCGAAGGTGAATGTAAATTTCATGTACAACGTAATTTGACACAGCAGAAATGACCTTGCAATGAATCTTGACCGAGTGACAAGCAATAAAAATGCTCTGAAAATTCAAAATAATCTGTTTCGGAAGTCAACTCAACCCGAGAAAAAACAACAGTACGTCGGAGTCCGACATTGACTGTTGTTCTACCACAGGCGTTTTGACAGACTGAGTTGTCATGATGTATGACGCGATTACGGCTTTAATAGAAAGACTGAACAGACTGAGTCTTATATTCTCCTACAAAACGCAAAAGAGGATTAAGATTAAATTCTTATTGCCTGAACAATATTTTAATTCAATTGTAAGAGTTTTAAGCAACTCAATGATTTGGACTGGTAACGTTTCGTATATTAGAGCGAAAGCTTTATAACTAGGCCGCTGGGCGTTTGATTCAGGGCGTACGTGCTACTGTAGACATTCCGTGATACAAGCTATAGTGTACGATATAATTTGAGGTACTTACCGTCAGCTAGAGCCGTACTAAGAAATATTGACGTCCAAAGTACTATGGTGTAAGCTTGGAGCAGCATTCTCGAAGTTTTCTTTGACAACATCATGAGAAAATGAGTTTTTGATACTTTTTCACGCCCTTATTGATATCTCAGTATTCTGCAGCACTATTAAAATTTAAAAAGGAAACACATGTTCAAGATGACAAAGTTTCTCACGCTAAATTCATCGTATTGAATCATTCCGTTGTAGTCAATTTCTTATCGATCAATTGTTTATATTGTATATTTAAAGGGTGTCACAAACATTACTTTATAAAAGAAATACGATTAAATAGAGTGGCTTGGTTGGTCAAAACGCCAATTTACAAATATGTTGAACATGCAGTCTTGTATCAGAGAACGTGGTTTTCCGAATGTTAGAAATTTAAATAGCTGCATGTAAAGACATCTTTTCACACTTACTCGCATCACATGTTATTTTAGCTTGTTTGTCAAATTTATCATGAACACACAGTAAGTACTTTTCAAAGGTCATGGATACCATCGCACACATTTCTGTCATTAAATGGGAAATGCAAATAAATGAGAACATGGCGAATATAGAATTGTTAGTGACTGTAAGAACGGTCACTTATTTGACATTTAGGGGATAAGCTCTGAACGTCAAGGTAAGGTCGCCTGCAATGGTTCACAACAGATAATCATTGGTCCAGGGAAATTACCAAGGTTGATCTCTGGAAAAGAGTTTGTAATGTTGGCTTATGGACTCTGCACTGAATTAAATGAAGTATACATCAAGACGGTGGATTTGGAGCGAAAAAAAAATAAAAGATGACAATGATGCAAAAACAGAGAGAGAGAGAGAGAGAGAGAGAGAGAGAGAGAGAGAGAGAGAGAGAGAGAGAGAGAGAGAGAGAGAGAGAGAGAGAGACAAAGATATGCAAAGAGATGCAAAGTGTAGAGTGGATAAGAAAGAAAGAAAGAAATAAAGAAAGAAAGAAACGATAAACTAAGAAAGTGTTATATGGTGTCAAGGTCTCACTCGGTAATGATAAGCTGAATATAATTTTATTCAGAGCACACGCGATATATTGGCAACTTGCCACTTTAAGTAACAAATGATGCTGATGACAGTGTAAGGTTTGGATACCATAATATGACAACAGATACAGTGAATCGAGGATGGTCCATTGACATAGGAGAAAAAATCTATGGCTGCAGAAACCAAAGGTCCGAGGAAAACAATTGAAACATGTTACTCGACATGCTGGAGAACTCAACGATTTTCCATAGAGAAAATGGGAAAATTCTTTTTTCCGATCTCTGTGTCTGTGTCTCTGTCTGTCTGTCTGTCTGTCTGTCTGTCTGTCTGTCTGTCTGTTTGTTTGTCTGTCTCTGTCTGTCTGTCTGTCTTTCTCTCTGTCTGTCTCTGTCTCTGTCTTTCAGTTTTGCTCACTTTTGTTGACTGGTCACATTCAAATTGTCAAAGAGATCCTTGTCATCGTATTACGTGTAATAAAAAACCAAAATTGAGGTTTGACCTACTGTTGATGTCGAGGGAAATTTCTATTGCCTTAATATGCCCGTTAATGTTCGATGCCTTGAATGTTTATGGCAGTATAAATGTATTCCTATCTGATATGTATTTACGTTGCAACATCAGGACTCATCTTTATGGAAGTATCGGACAATTTTGCACCACAAGTGACGACTTTAATAAACTGACCTGGAAGTAGTTCTTCACATAAAACATCTGTACAAATGTTTCTTTCCTTGTCTGATAAATAAATTTCGTCATCAGCTGTTGTGAATCTAAATCGGTCGATTAGATTTTTTTTTACAATTTCCTTGCATGTGTCTGCACAAACCATAATACGTAATTCATTTTTATTGAAATTCGATCACGTCCGACTCAACATTCGTCTCCACTATACTTATATATACATACATATGCCATCACCGTGACTGGCGATGTGCACAACATATATATGAACATCCCGACCTGTAAAATGGGAGAATAGTGTCTTCATTTCACCCAATTTACTTTAGAAGTCTTAGATTATTCTTTCTTTATTTTTTATGTGTTGATTGACATTATCAAAATGTTCTATTGTGTAAAATGGTGAAGGTCATTTTCCTCGGGTCCACAATGGGTATATAATTTCAGTGGTTACATACTCATTTACAGATATGAGACAAAATTTTCAGTTTGACACTGTTCTTTCTTATGTCTTTCACTTCTGATGAACTCTCCCTGAGATAAACTACAATCAGGATCTTATTTCGCTGTCACAGAGGCCCAATGCTGTGATAAAGTGTCCCCATGGCTGCGTAGCTCTACGAAACAATGTCAAATTTAAGTGAAGCAGAACTATGGATGAAAATTATGTTTGATATCTTTCATGTATGAGGATGTTGTTTAAACAAGATACGTAATGAAAACCCACCACATTTATTTCATCGTCATCAGGTATTTATCGGATTTTTATTCGTCGTACTAGTTGTAAAACTGTACCAATAATTGATAAGATGGTCGACTCCTCTGGGGAATCTACTTACGGGGGCCGTCATTATTAACGGCCTTGGGTGGGGGTCAGAGGAATTTCATTTGAAACTACGGAATTTCGATTAACCCCTCCAACCATGATGAATTTGAGTACCCCCTCTCTAACACAGAAATTTTGACTGACCTTCCCCCCCCCCCACAAGCTTGGAAAAGATAAATATCAATAATTTATGAATACAGCAATAGTGAAAACTTTTCAAATCTTGGTTTATCCTGCTAATTATCATCAGTCGCCTCATTACGGTTGAAAGAGGTGAAACCAACAAAACGAAATTAAAAGTCATAACAAAAAAGATATAAAAGCTCACACTATAAGCAGTATCTAAACACATAGTATTGTTCACTTTGTAGGGTGCGGTTAAATTTCAAAATATTCCTGTGAAGGGTGAATTCACAACAGTATAGTGTTGTCCTAGATCCTGTGCACCAATAATAGTATAGACTTAGAGCATTTAATTTATAGACGGTATCAAAACTAATTTCTGCAATATTGTGTTTCTAGTGAGATTGACAAAACTTGTTTCCAAGAGAACAAGACAAACAAAATAAAATTTTAAAGAAGAGATTAAATTTACACTTGGTTGAATAATAAAATGAATCCCTATCACCGTCCATCAAATACCAGGGCAGAGTATACAATGGTTTGCAACTGTTGCAATGGTCACACACATATATACAACGCCTGACGCAGCCTGGCACATAAAACTTAGTGATAAAATCTACCATACCAAGTATAGATGCCATAGATGTAACTAATATTTGGTAATTACAAGTTAGGTTTTCATCAAGCAGGTTTTGTTTCTGTACAAATAATACCAACATTAAAAAAGTCTTACTCATATTGATTGAAATTTCCACCAAGTTTATACTTTTGCAACTCATAAGCAACACGATTGGAACTAATTTGGGATAATTGGATGGTGAAGTAATGTATATTTGATCTGCAAATGTAAGCTCATCTGCTTTTCTTTTTAAGTCATACACTTGTTTTTATGAGTAATTTGTAATATTGCGACATTCAACTATCGGGCACCCAACATTTTTGAGAAGTTTGGAAAATATGAAAATCCAATTATCCCAAATTAGTTCCAATCGTGTTAAGCATACTTTTGGTAAATGATCACTTCATTTGAAGAAATTCCCATTTACAGTTAAGCATCCGTCTACACACTAAATACGAAGGTGAAAGGTGCAGCGGTTCTCAAGTTAAACAATATTGGACCAGGTTATTCAATAATGAGATATTTAGCATTTTTTGGATAAGAAAAAGCAAAAAATATCCTAACAAAACAATATTGCAGATTTTGTCATAATTTGAACAAAACTGATGTAAATCATCGCTATAGTCCTCCATATCAAGTTTCAAAGCAATTCGAGCAGCAATTTCAGAAAAGATTTTTTGACGAAAAAAGGAAAAAAATGACCCAAAAATGCAAATGTGCAAAGTTCACCACAATTTGAGAAAACCTACCAGAGGTTAACCCTTGGACTGTCAATACCGAGTTTCATGACAATTGGACGAGTGGTTTTAGCGAAGAAAATTTTTGACCAAAAACAGGAAAAAATGCCTTTAAAATGTAAATACGAAAATTTCACCACAATTTACATGTAATCAATTGTAACTTAATTCATATTAAGCAACCTGCATACAAAGTTTCAGCCGAATCTGGCCAGTTGTTACAGAACTTTGACCGCCTTTGTTAGAATTGCCTTTTTACCTCATTTGCATACTTTTTTGACACTAACATATTGATTTGAACAAATTCACGTTTTCACCCCTTGGTGCACCTGTACATCAAATCGTAAGATTGTAGGTGCTGTGGTACAATTTTGAGTTTTTTATATTGACCGACATAAATACATAGATACATAGATAAATAGATACATACATACATACATACATACATACATACATACATACATACATACATACATACATACATACAGACAGACACACAGACAGACACACAGACAGACACACAGACAGACACACATAATTACATACAGACATACAAACATACTGACATACAGACAAAGTCGCTGACTTATTAGATGAGCTCTTTTTAGTATAAAAACATGTACCAGGTGTAAGCTAAAATTACTATTTTTAATCTGTTGCGTTTTTCATTCTTTTGTATCATTTCATTACTGCTCTCAACGCTTCAGTACATTAAAAAATGAGTAGCCCTTTACCCTTTTTTCCTCTCCAAATTTTGGCCCCCATTGAAGCTTTCAAATTTTTAGGTGACCCCCTCCCATTCCTCCGACCCCAAGGTCGTAAATAACGGCGGCTCCGTATGTAGTTTACCGGCGCGGCCCGTGTACAGCACGCCAGGGGCATAACAGAATAATATAGAGGCTGCCAAATAATTTCTGCGTGAGAAAATTTGCCATAACAGTCATGTGTTTATCATGTCAGCAGTATTCAGATGCTATCATCAGAGTACACTTCAGATAGCTATCAAGATGTAAAAACACCAGCACTATGACCGTTCATTGACAATCTGGTGACATTTTAGGAAACGAATTCAAGAGAGCTCTTTAAAAATTTTACCAGTGTGATACTTTTATTTCTACAATATTCAATAAACTTGTTGCCGATAAAAAGTACTGTTCTCTATACTACAAACACATAATTAAGCACATAAATCCTATATGGCTAGATGGTTTTCATAAACAGGGCATAGGTTTTAATTGGGGTGTTTTTTCTAATAGGTTTACGTGCTACTCAGTAGGACTTCCTCTATCTTTCCCCAGTGTTTGCATGAATGCCTGCTGTATTTCATTACGATTTCTGTGAAATGAACGGACTACTCTCTCAAATGCACCACTAATTGGGTTTTGACATTCGCATCGATAATTGCACTTCTTCGATAAAAAAATGATCCTGACTTATTGATACTTTAATTTTTTAAAATTGTTCGAATTTTCGCTTCAACTCGTCGACTAGACATCAAATCAGGAGAACTATGAATAAAGACATGTACAAAGTGTATTATGTACTTTTCAAAAATCTTCTTCATCAAAAATGGCCTCGTTACTTACATTAACATCATACTCACATGAATACCGATGAAAATGTGGATCTTCCTTAGTTGACCGACATGAAGAGTCAACAACGAGACACGTGGTGCAGATATAGCTGTCCAGGACTATATATGTTATCGCAGTCAACAGTTTAAGCAAATCTATCGTAGTGTGTCACTCTCTTTTAAACATAGAAATGTTATGCTTGCCCTCTTGAAATAATGTTGTTTGATATACTTTTTGGAAAGAACTAATAGATAGTAGACGGTAAAAAACTGTGGCCGATAAGAAGGGGATAGGAAAGATGGCATAGACAATTTAGGTATTAGCCTGTTAGAGACATATCCCACTGGATAACAGAGACAAAAACATGTAGCAAGAAATTAAATATTTACATGATAGAAATACAGATTAGGAAACGAGGATAAAATAATGTAGGATGGCATATACTCTTTTAATAGAACAGAAATTAATTGCGCTGAATTTGCTTGAAGTACAATTTGCATTTGTACAGGTAATATAATGGCAGGCGATTACAGTCAGACAAGTATCAAATGATGCTGGGTTATTTCCTATATGCAAAGCCGTAGAAAATTATCGGCGGCAAGGCTTTGGGTTGATATATCTTTACTGTAGCATAGCAAAGGTCTCCTTTGAGGTAAATAATATTTGCATCATGCACATGTCTCCACTGTAATTCAATGAGAAACAAATTGTGTACGATACAATGCATGGATAATTATGGGGTGAATGTAACTTAAATCAGGTTGCTCGTGAACCTCTCAATTTACAGGCTCTGACCAGTTCATCAGCTTTGTTCATCTATGTTGGTCAGATAACTTATTGTAAAGTCCATTTTTGCACACGACCCATATCCATGATATGAGTGACGTGCTCAATAAAATTGGGCGGGACTTAGATGAACTGACTTTCCGGTACGATTGCCTCAAACTATACTGCCATCATAGATGTGCCACGGATAGAAACCACGCGATAAATTATCATGGTGATAAACTATCTTCTTTATTGACTAATACAGAGCGGTAAGAAAGAAAGGGCCAGATACAACAAGAAAACACCAGGAGACAAAATGAGATTTACAATCGAAAGTGACAAAAATAATTAAAATCTTATAATCACGGACTATATGTTTCAGTCACGAAATTAAAAAGTGCGTCGTGGAGTTAAAGATACTTGATGTGAGTGTAGACTCTTTTCAGCATACATCTTGTGGATTATACGGAAACTGGTTGTGTTAATGTCATCGATAATTCTAAGTAATGTTGGCGGTTTTTCTGAAGTCCAGATATGACATCAAGCTTAGTTGTAAATCTGCCATTTGGCAGAAAACAAGATAACGAAAATCGGCAGACCGTTAGTTCTGAATAATAGGAAGAAATGAGATGTTCCGAATATATTTAATACTTGAAGAGAAAAAAAGAAAAAGGTCCATTGTAGGCGGATGTGGATTCTAAGTAGAAGAACTATGCAAGTTGAACTTGTGCTTTCAATTTGCGCTTGAAATGATGAACATACAAGACAGCAGCTACAGCCATAGCACTTCCCATAACGAAGACAGCCATTGCAGCATATATCATAATCGACTGGCCGGTACTCTCAACAACAGTTTCCTTGCCTTGTGATAAACCTGTAAGATTGAAATATGCAACGTTATATCAATTATCGTTCAAAGTTTAAAATGGTTATGGTATAGTACTATTGGTCTATATTTTTGTCATTTTTGCATTTCTCCTTCAAACTGAAATGTGTACAATTTCTATTCAGGGCAATTCATTAATGTAAATGTTTACTACGTGCCCATAATACAGCCACGTGAGTTTTAACATCGGTAATTTGTTCTATCGAAGTCAAAATTTGTCATCACAAAAGTATGGTGTTTTACTATAACATTCGGTGGCCGAAGTACGTTTTAAGTATGTAGTGTTGCGTATTTACTGCAACCATGAAAGAAACATGATGTGTTTAAATCTTTCACTCTAAAATGTCATCATAGCAACAATGTAGCACGTGTTGTATGGACAGACATACCGTGTACGATACCAATATCCCCGCGATACAGGTTGATCGGTCCCTGTGTCACGGTTCGTGACCCGAGAGATGAGTCTTCACCGACATCACGTCTGTGTCGAAGCACGCACCCTTGTTGGCATCGTGAGAACGGATCGGTAGCGTTACACACCAACATATCGCAGTGAATGTAGACCTGTTTAAGAGAACGGAAAGTATCGATTAAGACTGATTTACGTTTTGCACCAATATTAATTGTATACGCAAAAAAGCACACGCCATGAATGGATTGTTTAAACTGGAAAATTGCCACAAATAACAGCTTAAAATTTGTCATTTTTTTCGTGAAAGTTAAACTCAAACAAAAATTGTGAAACGCTTAAAAAGTTGTAGTAAGTATGAATGTTATAACTATGGTGATTCGTAAGTCTGTCGTTTGCATGGGGAGAGGCTGCTTCTGCATAATCTCAAATATTTTCAGACACAAAAGTAGTCTGGCAAAGTATTGATTCTTTTAACTTTATCTAGTATATAGATATCATTTTGAATTAATATTGGCACACCCACTAAATCGATCATCCCTAAATGTGAAGGGGTAAATTTTTAGGCAAATTATCATACAATGGACGTTTGACACGATGTTTACGTGTTTAAACTACTTGAGGTGTAACATTTGCTACATCCTAATTCCTTATGTTTGTTCTGTGAGGACGTGTCGGCTTTTTCTTCTGTCTCTACTAAGGCAAGGCTTCACATATTAGGCCATTTCGTGTTGTCTTTGACAATGGTCTACTGTTTTCATTTCAGTTCAAGGTGTGGCTTGGCAATGTGTGCTCGAGTTTATAGAAATGATACGTTCAACTTCACGGTCTGTGCATTTCTTTCCGCCTGCGTACAAAAGTACAGAGTTAAATCATATGTATTTAGAAAAATTCGAAAATCTACAGAATTCTGATATGTTTTGTTGTAAACTAAGAGAACTTTGTAGCATGAATCTTAAAGAGTTCAACGTTCGTTAACTTACCACGTTAGATGTACTTTCAACAAAATCAAACGCCTCGATTGAGAAATGTTTCTCAGCGGGGTTATCGACACTGTGCAGTTGTACGGTCGCATCCTTTATGCACCTGAAATACAACTCTTATAAATAATAGTTTGACGAAAGTTATCACCCTAAATTAACCTAATGTCTTTTATAAATTTACTGGCAAAGTATAGCTATCAACAGGAAATGTCCCACAACGTTATAAAGAGTTCAAATTGAAGGCTTCAGTGTAAGTCATGAAATAAAACTTACATACAAAACTTTAGTGTTGGATGTTTAAGCACCCATTAAAGGTTTACTAGGTGAAAGTGTGCTATCTCACTCAATTTTTATCAATGAGTCACAAAAAGAATACGGTGAAGAATGCCTTAATATGTTAATGAGGAGATTACAACAATGTTCAGCGACGTCCGAAACATGTCACTTACCCGTTTTCAATGAAGGCATACTGCGTGGAGTGGTTTGGATTCTCCGTTGGAGTTCCTTTGCACTTTTCAAGGAATAACTCCAAATCCGTTGTGTTGGTCTCCACGGCAGCACCTACATAGATCCTCTCTCCAAGTTTTACTTCGATCGGATACTCGTTGTCATAGTAAGGTGTCCCATAGCTGACGTCGTGATAGAAGTCAAGACGGAATGAAAAGTTCCCGTGACCTGTCTCCGTCAAGTACAATTTCTCGCTGTCTACGACAAAGCTGGCATCGGCCCGGCCTTTCCTTGAGTACACACATTCAAAGGGTATCTCAACTTCTCTCAACCGCCTGATAACATCTTCATCCGCAAAACGATTGGAGACTGTGTTTTGGTAGATGATGTGATGTGACGTTTCCTAGTCGACGTGAAAAATTGGTATTTATCATGAAAATGGTTTGGGTTTCAACAACGATTAATCCAAAAAGTGTACACATCGACCCCTTTGATTCCTATCTAAGTAGAGTACACAGTTTCTTGAATGAGGTATTCGGAAAAGTGTAAAACGTCCGCCGTTTAGGAGGTTAACTTAGTGCCACAAGAATTCCCTATCTGTATATGACAAGACTTACCAACTTCCCAACCTTTTCAGACGCAAGATTCATTTAAAATCATTGACAGGTTATAGTTTATTTGTAGAATCTATTTGTCATCGGTTTGTAATTAAACTTGAACGTTAGTATATTTCATTCTCCAATGCTCCAGGAATCAGTCATCGCATGAGTTTCAAGAAACAGTGTTGTTTTATAGACTATTCATGAAAGAATGTCTCAGTCGATTAGCGTTTTGGTAGCTTGAATAAAAAACATGTAAGCATAAGTATGTTAAAGAAATATTTCTACTGCCAAATCTTCACTCCATAAAGTAGGAAGCAACAATTTTTAACGTAGGAGTTGCCCTAGGAGCAAAGATTTACCACTCTACGATACTTCTGACTGCAATAACTATCACATACCACAAAGTATAGGAAATCTTGAACAAACTAACTCACCGAGAAAGTTGTACCACAGGCCGCATGCGTAGTTTCAAATGTAACATGAGTGACGTTACTGAAACCCAAACAAATCGGATCGATCAACTGCAGGTCATCTTCATCCATTCCTCCTAAGATTGATCGATTAATGTCAATCTTCATTGATGTCTTGGCACATGTGACTGTCACGTCTGGAACAAAGTGAGGTAGGCTGGTTAGCGTAGAGGGCGTACAGAGATTGCAGATCACGCTTTTCACCACTCAAAATCTTAACAATTGTTTCATTCCTTCCCTAGATAACTAACAGATTTTGAAATCTCGAAAGTGATGATATTTTTTCACATTGGTTAAATCAATCATGCGCTGTTACTAAAATCGAACTTATCCAATAGGAGCATTGTGATTCAGGTAGCTGAATAAACCTCTTACTAGCTTTACTTGCCCTTTAATAATGTATTCCTACTCCATTTTCTTAATACTTTGATTCGTCAATGGACTATTAGCATAGTTGAATTTAAGCTGTTGAACCCATGACACTCTCAAATCAGAGGGAAGTGGTAAAACGTAATTAAATCTTTGCTATGTCAGTCGCAAGAGACCATGATCCACTGGTTTTTATTATAGAAAGCGTTAACTGACAAGTTTTCCTACACAAAATATTAATAATTGTGGAGGTGACCTATTCTACAACGGAAGAAGTACACATCAGTCATTACAATGATCATACATTTGGATATCAGTTGATAAGACCACTACGCTACTGACAAGAAGAACACCCTGAAGACGTAAAAGACAGATTTAAGGCATACGCTCTTCGTTGTTGTCCTTGATGCATGCAATTTATTCTCTAACGTGGCCAAAGTTTAGTAGAGTTTCACCCTGGCTTAATTTGCTAGCTTGATCGTTATCAGTTGACACCAGAGTGGTCAAGATTTATGTACTTTCTAGGTAACTGCACGTGGTAACCGTCGTGTAAATAATCTACGTTTCCTGCTTCTCCGACTAGTATTTCTTTCCATGCATAGATAATTGTCATCATATTTTCAGCTCGTCTCACATTTGACATGTTCCTGCTCTCATATGATCAATGACCACGCATGTGGTTAGCCGTTCCCCTTTCTAACCTTTATCAGTGTCGCCTTCAGTAGTACTGGTGTATCCAGAGTCTGTAGGAGTGGAGTATACTGGTGTGGTAACGTCTAAAGAAACAAACACACGGGCCACGTGTTATCTTTTCGAAGGAACCATGCAAATAACACAACGCAGACTTGACGAACTTGCTTCATAAAAATTGAACCAACCGCATTTTGATTAAGAACGCACAGAAAACAGTTTAGACTAAACAGTTTTATATCTAGGAATGGTCGTGCACTAGTACATGCTATAAGACCGGCACAGTTACATCGACTTTAATTAAACACTCAGGCTATCAAAAATGTGGATGTTGGTGACGAATCAGATAGATCATGTAATAATGCACGATTTGATTTAATTCAAACCATAATAACAGAGCGCTTTTGAATTTTTGCTTTCAATGAAATGTCATTAAATTTGTGTCTCTCTTAATTAGTTTCTTTAAACACACTATTCAAAATTCAAAACATGGTATATAGATTAAAATACATGATAATCTACTCCAAACGTGTTTGTTATTATGGAAAGGAAACTTTCCCACATATTTTATATGTTCACTTAGTATGTACCAGTCTACATTACAGCTGGGCTGTACACTATCCATTAAATTAATTGCTGGGCTGCAACCTATAGAGCGTTTAGAAATAAACGTTTTAACATTCCTCTCAGACGTGTTACAACAGTTATATACACAATTCTTAGTTGTATCACCCAATATGCAAAACTAACCCAATATGTAATACTAACATATTATGTCATAACACTTGACCCAATTTGTTACACTATGTGTAATAAAACTTACCCGAAACTGTAAACTTAATAAGTAACTGCATGTAATGCAACATATTGTGTTACGTGTTATTAGTTCCGGAGACCAGCTCTGGAACTGTTAGTTTTTGCTCACTTTCCTTCTTTCCTTCTTTCTTTCTTTCTCTATTTCTGGTATTACTACCATAGAACACGCTTTACACAAATTTTACCTTAATTACCCAGATGCATTGCGACACGCTTATGACGTCTTCGCTCAGCTCGGACGGGTTTTACGGGCATTTTTTGTTTGTTTATTTATTTATGTTTTATTTTGCATTGCACAACTATCATATTGCGTTCAGCTATTAATAATTCTAGCTTTCTTTCGCTTTGTTTTTTGTTCCTTTTTGCTTTTTATTTTTCTCTAAATACTCACCGTACTTGGCGCTATACTGTTATGTCATATGGTTTAGACCGCTGGTTTTCGCCCGAGAGCTCATGGGTTGAATGAGATTAACAATGGCGCGCGCGCGGCGGATACGAACGCTTCCCTCGCATAGAGAGAGAAAAGTAGGCTTTGTGTAAGTTTACAAGCGCGGCTGGGCACATTTTGTACCTATAGGCGAGGTGGATGTGCTCTAAAAAGAAGATCAATGCAAGTTTTGGATTCAAAATCGGCTGTTTTCGGCGGAGAAACTGCCCGCCGTATTTCTGAGGAGCCACCAGCGGTTTTTTCTATGTCAGTCTGCAGGGCTGTGGTGGGAGACCGTTTAACGCCGGTAACACACAGCCCTGCCATGCAGAGCTAGGCATAGTATAGTGAACTGTCTGTCACCACACCGGCATGCGTTGGCTGCACGTAAAAGCAACTCAACTTTCCAAGATCAAACGGTCAGTATCTTGTGAAAACAGCGACATAGCAATGAAAATTGTTTTAGTCAGTGCTTTTAATCAAATGAAAATGCATGTGGCCTCGGTTTTCAAGTTCAACGGCTTAGGTCCGATGTCTCCTCTTGTCTGATATACATTTCCGTGCGTTGTCGCCCCGTATGTATCTGTTGCGTTTTTATCGTACGTAGGCATTTGTAATCTGTGTACTGTAATTCCCCGGACTGCCTTGCTTTTAGTTGTATTCTGTTGTTACTGCTATCAGCCCTAACTATAGGTACGTGCTTGCATATTAAAAGCCCAAGCACTCTTTCATTCTACACCTATCTTCGTCACACATTCTCTTGTTTCTTCCGCTGCTCTGGTCTCTGGAAGTTCGCTTTTGCTTGCAAATGCTTTCTAGTTACATATTGGGATTATAGATCTAGTGAGTACAAGAACATGCCTTATTTTAACCAACGCAAATCGAAATGTTCAGAAATGCACTTCGATATTAAGGTTTGCACTCTACGTTTCAGCCTTTATGTTATCTGTTTGACAATTACACCAATGTCAGGTCTGGATTTCATCAATGTAGGCTTGATTTTATAATTTTTATCAATTTAATAAATCCCATGAGAAAAGATATACCTGTAATAAATTATTTAGCAAACTTTCCGTTAATCAACCAAGCAAGGATACCAAAATCTTATCAGGAGTTTGTCAAGAATAAACTTCATTGGATGAACCTGAAAATAGCAGTTTCTAGTCTAAAATGGAAGTAAATCTGCCAAGTTGATAATATCGAGTTGGCGATGGACTCAGCCAAAAGTACGATGTTGTAGACCCACTTTTCATTGGTACTAATTTTATGAAAATGAATTTAAACGAATTTGGCAAAGTTCTTCTTACAACACAGATAAATAGACGGACCTGTGAGACCAGATACTAAAATATATTCGTTGAAGGAATATTTTATTTGAGCCAATCCTCTTTAATAACTCTAAGGGGGGACATAGTTCATTTGATTTTGACAAGACAATTGAAATGCATTAATTTGTACACGTTTCAACATGCGAAAATAATTGCAAGATTTGGAGATTCGAAAATCTGTCCAAGATGTACATCTTTTTAGATATGAAAATTGCAAGCAAATTTTCTAGGTTGAATTCAATCTATATAACGCATACTTACTTGGACAGGCTTCGGCGTAATCAGGGCAACAATCACCAGCTAATTCACAAACAGAATCGCAGTAACAATCGTCGACAGGATTATATCTTCCGCAGTATCCAACGCAAGAACCAGGGGCTAAAGATGAAAATGAGAGAATAGGATAATGAGAATCTTGCGTTAAGTTTTCTTTACTTATAATCGTTTAACACTGACCCGGTCATGAGGGCTATATTGCCCGATTATGACCCCGAGTGGCTGTGCGTTACAAGAAATACATCACTAATCCTTGAGTCTTAGGCCGAAGGGTATAGCCTTAAGGGCTATCGAACAATTCAAATCATTAGTATAACGTCAGTAAACTCGCACATATCTCCTGAGTGCCATCCTGAAAGTGAGTCCATACAGTTGGATTTGCTTGCATTTACATAAAGAAGGTATGACCAAAACTTGCCAATTTCAGGAAAGCAGGATTCCTTATAGTTAGTGTGCGAATGCATTTGTCGTGTTTTTGCTAATTATATGATTACGTTCTATAACTGGTATGAAAAAACGAGTAAAGAGATTTTTGATAAACAGCAGAAGTTTGTAAGTTTCTACGTACCTTCTGTAGTTGGCCATGCAGTAGAACCTACAAGCATTAAAATTTATTTGATTAATGTTCTATGCAGACAGTGCAACAAATATTTGAACCGTTCAAACACTCAAAGTCTGGCTCATGCATGTCACACTGCACACTATGCTATTCGATGTTTCGATTTTCTAATCGTCAATTAAGCGATAAAACACAATAACATTAGGAATCGTAAAAATGAGTGAAAGATGGTGATGTGATGATATTTGGAAGCGGGAGAAAATGGGTAGTAAAATTTGACAGCAACTATGCAGAAGAAAGTCTAGAGCAAAACCTTTTCTTAAACCGTAAGACAAATCTCTTTACACACCTGCAGTCTCGCTAATTGGGTTGTCCAGTGTAAAATATAATTAATAGCACATAAAAGTGGCAGTTGTATTCCATTACGGTGATTTGCGCTGAATTTTGGAAATACGGAAACTAGACATAATGTCTAAACTGAGGAGTTGCCGACACTCTCAGGTGTAACTATCGTGTAGCTGTAATATCAGTCGATCACGAAGAAATCAACTCTGCGAAATTTGAAACATTGTCTCGAAGGTCAGACGTTGTAAAAACATATCCACACAAGATCCTCCCCAACGAGGCCCGTTAAATGATGCGTTCTGCACAATGAGCAGGATGTGCGTTGCTGAGTTGTCTCGTTTGGATTTCGCATGACCTCAACTTTAGGGGAGTTGATTTCTTTGTTTTTGACTCATATTACCGCCTAGACAATAATTACGTCAGATATTGGTCGCAACTCCTCAATTTCGACGGTTTGTCTAGTTCCCGTTTTGTGAACGATACAACGCAAATCACAATGTAGTGTAGATACACAGACAGACTGGCAGTTATTCAGGTTTGCGGACAGACAAACAGACATAGATAGAAAGAGAGATAGGCACATAGATAGACAGATAGATAGAAAGGTAGTTAAACAGATAGAGAGATGGATGGATGGACGGACGGATGGATCGATGGATAGATAGATATTAGATAGATAGATAGATAGACAGATAGATAGATAGATAGATAGATAGATAGATAGGATAAGGATAGATAAATAGATAGATGGAAAAAAGGAGGAATAGATGTAACACAGAAGGACACACAGAACGACACAGAACACACAGAACGGCAAGTTCGCCAATTGAGTTCTAAAAACGATCACGAGGTCTGATAAACATCTAAGACTCTGTAACGATGAAAACAAGAAATGTACAAATCAATGAGAGGAGATACAAGAAAGTTACGAAATGAACGACTCGAGAAAAATTGCAACAAAGTCAAAGAAAAAGACCAGAATGAATGATGTTGTGCCGGTCGCTTCCTTCAGTCGTATATGTACTCTGTCCACCCCATGAAGGTCGCCGGACCATTTTTCCAATACTTCATCGAGGTGAATTTTTATCGAATAAATAAATAAATAAATAAATAAATAAATAAATAAATAAATTAATTAATTAATTAATTAATTAAAAATCAACTGTTCAGAATAAAAGACCTGCTAGCGACAAGTGTATTACCTCTATCAGGGCTCGAAATTAACTTTTTACCTCGGTAGTCCACTTGGGCTACCATTTTCTGAAGTTGGTAGCCCAGTGACAATGTCTGGTAGGCCATGAATATTTTGGTTTAGGGATACTGTGCTCGTCCGAGTATAAGCACCCGGTTCAGCAACACAAAATAGCAGTAAAACTAGGGGCTTCTACTCGAGAAACCCAATGTTATGTGTCACAAACTTAATTTATGCTTATTTTTGTACATTTTTAACACTTTCTATCACTTTTTAAATCGGTTTCTACATCCAAAGAAATTGTAACTTTAGTAAAGAAAAACAGAAAAAAATATTCTCATGATCTTAATGAACTGGCATGCCTTGTTACACCCGAATTTCTCTGTACAGAACAAAATAAATTGATACTGATCGACAACCATAGATAAAAAACAGCGAAACTCAGCCACGATTTCCAGGCAAGCTTAACTGACACAGTGTTTTATATTACTATTTCAAATCAAATTGTAATCTCTTGATATAGAAGTGAAAGTTTTGTGAAATTTCAGCATCAAATCCCCAAAACTTGACACAAGTACGTCTTGTATGCTGCCGACCAACAGCATAGTGTGAACTGGCATGCAAAGACTGCACATGGAAAAGCAACTCAACATTCTAGTATCAAACGCTCTGCATTTTGTGAAAACAACAACATAGCAGTGAAAATTGTAATAGTCACCAGAAAAAACTCTTCACAGATGAAAGGAAAATTGCTTCAAACAAATGAAACTGCATGTTGACTGCATTTAGCTCGCCCAAAAGTGACGGACACCGCACGCCAAGTATTTCATGTCCCAGGCTTTGGTAGTCCGTGTGGGCTACCATTTCATGGACTTTGGTAGTCCCAGGGAAAAGTTGGTAGTCTGTGGACGCGGGAATACCGCTAATTTCGAGCCCTGTCTATAGACTTAGGTGTCGTTTAAGTTCCGCCTTCAAACTGAAGTTTCATCATCAAACTGAACTTTTGTCTTTTCAAACTGAAGTTTCGCCTTTAAACTTAAGATTTCCAGACCAGCGCGCTAATGGGTAATGTTGGTTTCGAGCGAATATGAAGGATAATAATCAACTTACTACTATCGTCACTAACGGTCACACTGAATCCTTTGTTAGTGACCGAACCGTCCGATGTGAAGGTAATCCATATGGTATCACCGGACGAGTAATAGTAAGAGGGCGTACTACATCCAGAATGTTGGTTAAGCACTACGTTTTGTCCTGGGACATTGCCATCACCAGCCGATACGAAGTCACAACAACTTTCGGTACAAAAGTCATGCCACCAAACAAACAAATATCTCCACGAAGCAGCCGCGTAGACAAACCATACACATCTTGCATTGTGAGGATAATTACTTGGATAGTTCGGTGATTCAATTCTAACGCTGCTCCGGTAGGACAGATAATATGTTTCACCACAGTTGTAGGCTGTAAGTAATGGATGTGGGTTTTAACTATTGAGGATTCTTTGTGTATATATCGTAGTTGTCGCTTCATTGACAGTACATTGACATTCAAATTAAATTTATATCTCTGAGTGGATAAGATTATTGATTATTGAGAAATTTGAGGTTGGTGTCAAGTATTGGAGAGGAACTCTGAATATATCGAAATACGTGATACTAGTGCAGATTTTCATTCCTGTAATTCTACAATTGTCAATCTACGTCCCGTTGGTCTGTGATGTAAGCAATCGCCAATTCATTTGCTGGTTGTAGTATTTTATTCGCTTGCGTATAGAATTGACAAATATCGTAACCATACATGCTTCTATTAGAGTTACAGTGGCCTGTGTTGACAGGCGAGTAAGCTACATATCGCTCTATACTACCCTTGCATTTCTTTCTTTACACACAGCAGCTAGATCCATGAAGGGTGGTCCAAAGATCACGAAAACAAAATTGGATTAATCCTTCTGTCATATAGATAACCGTCATCGGGCCACATTAATATCTTTGTATACCTTCCTCCGTGCCTTGCTCGTCGAGTTTAAGTTTTCGGAAAAAGAAACATGAGCCATTGTTATATCTACGCATGTGCTAATAGCATTCGGCTATGTAGTTCCTTTACATACTTCCTTCTGTGGTATCCCACCAATTTTGCGTGGTAAGCCACCCATCAGGGGTGGTATGCCACCACCAATCTGGCGTTGTGTCCATTCTTGTTGGCTCGGCTGTTGCAATTTCTGTAATATAATAGAGACAGATAAACTAATGAAGCTTGAGCTGTATAACCTCAAGTCCGTTCTTAACGTGAGAAAGACTATTGTTAAATTATTCCAACAATTACATGTAATATCTGACAATTTCTTCTCCTTCTGTCTATTTATAATAATTCCATTGCACCAAGCGTGTGTTGATTAAGTCGCTTTGACTGACTGGTTTTATATTTTTGCCAGACTGAGTACAAAATTAGAAAATGGTCATTTTTGAGATTTTCGCCTCAATATCGAATATTATCCTTGTTCTTTCTCGGGAACATTTTTACTTTGATTCAAGAGCGGGAAAGAAAAAACTTAAATAAAGTTACAAGTGAAATGACTCTGACATTGAGTGACCCTCTTTCAATCCAAGCCTACAGTGAGTGCTTATGAAGTAATAGAAAACAAATATCAAGAACAATGAAGTCCACGATAGAAAAGTAGTTAGCGTACAAAGGTTAAAAAAGTTAAATTGAATACTAAAATATTTTTATTTTATTTTATTTTATTATTTATTTTATTTTATTTTTATTTTATTTTATTCTCGTCAACAGCGCCAGTTGCCTGCCACTTACAGACAACTTGGAATATGAAATACAAAATATAAATCCACTAAATGAGAAAATTGAAAATGAAGAAACTACATTCAAAAGACATACAACAGATTAATATCACATACACTATACCGCAAAGACATTTGTTTTGTAAAGTTTTAGTGAATCGCAAAAGATATCAATATTACTGTTAAGTGAATTAAATAAGCGGGAAATGCGACCAATGAACCCTCTCTTTGTAACATCGACTCTATTATGAGATATGTAAATTAGGTCCCTTTTTCAGGCACTTGAATGAGGAACGTTGAGACCAAAGAAAGAGATACTATATGTACAATTGAAATGTGACAAAGACATCTACGCAAGAATAGACAGTCAACAATATCCTACGAACACGTAAATGCGGAATATTATAAAAATTGCAGAGTAAGGCATAGTCACAATTACACCATAAACTGCTGTCCTTATGAAAAGTCATGTATGACAATGTAAAAACAGAGAAAGCGCTTTTGAATTGATTCAATTCTCATAGATTGGTGCTCTGAGGTAAATTTAAAAATAACAGTGTAGTATTCTGAAATTGGATGAACAATTGTACAAACAAATGACGAAGAGCAGGAGCATTGTTAATAAAACTAAAATTACGCTGAATAATACCAACCATGCGATTTGCCTTGGTAGCAATGTGGTCAACATGTTTGTTGAAAGAAACTTTGTGTCAAGTATGATCTATAAAAGTAGCAAATCAAATAATGTGTGTGCTGGATGATTAACGTCTCTAATTATGGAATTTGATTTCCTAATGGCGAAGGTCTTAAAAAGCGACTCAAGCGACTGAAGGACATCACCGATGATTTTAAATGCTGTCTTAATAGTCCTATTCAGTTTTGCAGTATGCCAAACCGTAATAGAAAATGTGAGTACACACTGGACAACAGCCCGGTAGAAATTCTTGTGTATAATTTTGCTAACACCGAAGCATTTCAAAACGGCGAAGGAAATAGAGGCGTTGTTGTGCTTTTTGACAATGTGATCGATATTTTTATCTCATTTCAAGTCGTTTAATAGAAGCGTACTTACTCAAGAATTTAAATGTGTGAACTATTTCAACATCTTTGCCGAGAATACTTAACGGTATGTGATCGATTTTATTCTTCTTTCTAAAGTCAAATATCATCTCTTTTGTCTTGTCTACATTCAATTGCATATTATTATGATCGCACCAAACAACTAGCTTGTCCACCTTGTCTCGGTATGCTGTTTTATAGTTTTTGAGAATGAAACCCGCGGCAGTCGTGTCATCTGCGAATTTGACGATCAGAATACTATCATTGGATGAGGCGCAATCATGTGTTACCAGCGAGTTTAGAATAGGGGAGAGGACACATCCCTGAGGGGCACCTTACAGTGATAGAATCCGAAAGAAACTACCCCGTTTTGACCATTTGGGACCGGTTAGGCAGGAAATCTAAAATCCAATTATAAAATGAACTATCGAGACCAAGGCAGATTAACGTGTTGTAAAGGTTAGCAGGTATTATAGTGTTAAAAGCCGAACTGTAATCGATAAAAAACATAAAGTTGAGTTCGTCAATATTGCTGCAAAAAGAACGAACATTTGCTAAAAAGATACTTGGTAATGTGGGCGGTGGTTACGCCGACACTGCCTCACTAAAACACCTCCACGTCGTCCCCGATTTCGTTTTTGCCGAATATAGTTCGGTATGCTACGTTGACCCGAAATATCAGGAAGCATTTCAGTAACAGCCAAAATGGGATTTGAATCACCTGCAAATTATTAACGCTCTTTCCAATATGCAGCAACTGTTCCAGGTCATACCTATAAAAAGCCGACGCAAAGTTCAGGTAGATAAACACGAAGACGTACAGAAGAATGAGACTTCGCAGAACCATATCACCATGTGCCGGCGCCATTGTACATATTTTACGTTGTAACAAATCATAATGATGCTTATCAATAATCAGTGGATCAATATGGGGATAAATAATATCCGTAAAAACCTTAGATAATGTTGGGAGTAAAGAAACTGGTCTGTAATTTGTGACCATCTCCCTACGCCTCTTATATGAATTGGAATAATGTTTGCTGATTTCAAGACATGAGGGAACACCATTGATAAAGAGATATTAAAAAAAATATTTGCAGGCAGGAATGCTAAAACCCGTAGCAGCTCAAAAGGAAGTAGCCACAGAGATTATCACATCCTTGGGGCTTTTTTGACATCCTGACATTATAGAAGGCCATGAGCCTTGCTAAGCTCTATTTTCATTATAGGCATAGCATTCTTAAAGGCATCTGCAGTATTACTAAGTTAGAGCGCCTCCCACGGGCATGCATGCGGGGCCAGGCCTTGGCCAAACCGTATTGGCACAGACAAATAGACCAGCATGCAGCAACGCAGCATGCCTTTTGTTCCATGGTCGTCTCGGTAGACTATTGTCTTTTCATATTAAAATGAGCTTCACAGGTGTTACATTTTTTGAGACTTTGTTCGTGGTTTGTGATTGCATGAGATTATGCGAAAAGTACAACGAGATGGCATCGTCCTGCCAATAGCGTAGCAACTATACTTACTTTGTGAGCTCTCAGGGCAGAGACACTGCTTCACGCTAATCATAACATAACACGCTAGCAGTTTCATAATTTTCATAAACACGTCCTTCCATGACCAACTTTTAAAATATGATATGACTGACAGTAAACCATTGAGTAAAACCAGACAGTATCGATAAAAGACTATCAAATTTGGTTCAAACACACTCATTATATATTCATAAATATGTGAGAGGAATTTTTAAAATTGTAAAAACTCACTTTTCCGAAGCTCAAAACTTTCCCGTTTTTGCCAGCACGCCAACTCCGCTCAGTGCCAAACGACAACAACAACAACAACACAAACTTTGCCGAACATGCTTTCGCTTAAAAACTGGCGAAAATCCGGAAATAAGTGAAGGGTGCATGGTCGGCACTCTTCGGAAAATAGAGGCGAGAGCTACATGAGGCGAGGCGAACATGGGGGCTTACGTAAGCACTTCACACCTTGAACAATACCCGTTGCCAGTCTGTCTCTCTATTTGTTTGTGGTATTGGTAAGGAGAGATAAGGCTCGGCCAAGACCTCGCCTTGCATGCATGCCCTTGGGAGGCGCTCCAGCTTTAACATTGCACGTGCCTGTGAAAAATGGGGTACCCCAGGATAAGGATCGTTAGCTGAGTAATTTGATTCGGTGAAAACTGAATGGAAGTATTTGTTAAAAAGTTCTGCCTTTAAATTGCATAAGAGGCACAGATATTATCATATTTGATAACTGAATTGGAGCAATGGTCCCTAGACCTTGCCCTCACTAGCGACTAAAATCGTTTTTCATTAACCAAAATGTCCTTTTGTAGACTATTGATATAGGGTTTATATTTATAGCGCTATCATTGATTCCCTGTCATATCCAACAGGAAATTGTCGTTTTGGTCAGTAAGATGGAATGAAATGCTTAATCGCTGCAAAAGTCATACCATAAAATAGCTCAATAAAATCATCAATCTAGACTACACCATTGCAGAAATGAAAGAGCCCTAGTCATTGCATCAAAATCAGCTTTTCAAAGTTATAGATTACTCTATCTTCCCGATAGGAATCTGTCCCATTGATGAACATGTATGACCACGACACAGAATCGCTGTCTGACTCAAAAATGTTCAAGCTCCTTCTGACATTATGAATACGAGGGGAACACAAAACCAAGTCTAAAATATAATGATTATTACAAAGTGGGTGGTAATTACAATGATATAAGTAGATATTTGTTTCCTTAGGAATTTATCGCAATTGAATGCTGAAATTCAGATCTTGGTTATTCTGTTGTATTGTACTAATGCGACAGTTACCATAAAAAGTGACAGCGTCATTGATTTCGTTCAGATATTATTTCAAACTGAAACTGGTCGATTCAGATCACTTTGATGTACGCTTTGATAGTAACTATGATTGACTCGGCAATGTTTTGTATGTGTGCTTTCATTTCCTTTCTTAAATTTATAAATTTGCAGATTTAGGTTTTCGGTAATTTAAGGTGACTGTCTTTATAGGAGCAGGATTTATTCTTTATATGTAACAGAGAATATTCAACTCTATATATGACGGTTGATTACAGATACCGAAATAGTATTCTGGAAACTGGGTGACGTTAAAATATCACATTCAATCATTAAAGACATTTTTCTATATTCCTTGGTTGATCACAGTACTCTACATGATTTTGATTTTCTTTCCCTCTCTTCCATTCACGGAAAAGAGAATCAGCCAACAAAAACTTCCGGGATATTACAGCGTCTTTCTTTGTTAGATTATGTAGTCGATAGCGACTTCGAATTCATAACCAGTCCCAATCTGTCCTTCAGTACGTGAACCAAAAGTGTTGGTAATTGTATGTCTACTTTTATAATAGAACATTCTATTTTTTGAAAGAGTACGGATCGGTCCTACTATGGATGTGTGCCAGTGCTCATTACAGAAGAAGCGAATTACGACAAGTGTGTGTGTTAGGGAAAACAGTCTTTGATCGTCCTGTAGTAAACGTATGCATATCAGTTAGCCATTGGCGGCCACTTTGACTACCCACTGGGCGAGCTTGTACTGACAAACAAGGAAATTCCCTTCTACTAGATATGCAACTACCAGTGTGGCGGAACATCTAGGACGGTTATAAAAGAATCTGTCTTCGAGTCTTACGGAGATGGAAGTAATGCCTGAGGCAATGGGCCCGAGGTCTTACAACGCTATCATAGGTAATATCAAGCCTTGGCCAAAATGACGGATTATCGCATAACAACGCTATTACTGTCGTTTCCTCTTACCTTCAGTACTTGGCCATTCGGTAGAACCTGCAATGTCAGGTATACAAATGTGTTAACGTGAGAAGGTATGTTAAGGCGGAGGGCTACATTAATAAAACGAATCATTGGCAATGACATAGCCCCCTTCTAATTGGGAATTTGTCACTGGAAATGACCAAAAATTGAAGTCGATATGATGCGCATGAAAAAAGAAATGCTGTTACCAAAGCCCTGTCTGTGACTAATGTCCATATTTGCTTGGATTGTAAACAAATAGACATTAATAGTATAAATGGTATGGGGTTATGTCCTTTTACCAAGTTGGACAGAATTAGGTATGTCATGCCCTGGCTCTTGAAATGTCAAAATTAAACTAATATGCAAGTAACCTGTAAAGCCATGTCTGAGTAATGGCTCTTGACATAAAAAGTCAAAACGCCAGATGTGAACAAATTATACAATGTTCAGTATACAAGAGACTTGGATAGTTAGCTGTTAATTGATACTTCTAAATGCCTTTCTTGACTGGTAAATCTTTGTATAATCAATATCTGCAGCAAGTGTCATCAGATTTAGTGTAGTCATTCAGGATATTGATCTCTAATTACAACCACTGTTTCCCTGTTCACCCGATCTGGGCTACCAATCTAATCACAACGAATCATTAGAAAGTCAATTAGTAATTTATCAATACGATGTTGCGATACACTTTATATCATGGAAGATCAAAATCTGTACCATGTTTCATAACATTTAAAGCATTATTTCTGGATATATCGACCTAATTAGGAGAGTTCATTAAATATGCAAATTAGAAATTAATTATTATGATACTGATAAACGTCTTTATATACAGTTAAACAACATGAGTTCAACTGCTATATCAAGTTACAACAAATCTGATGAAGTATTTCTTGACGTATCAGGCTAATTAATTCCACCAAATTTGGTCAAGTATTTCTGGACATAGTACAAAAATGAGGAAAGTTCTTTAAACATGCAAATTACCAATTAATTGACAAGATATTGCTTAATATATTTCTTCACTATGACAACGCTATGTGCTTAACATCTGTACCGGGTTTCATCAAATTTGCTGCAGTGTGTCCAGCCATATTTCCTTAATTAAAGAAAATCCTCAAATATGCAAATTAGCAATTGAATGACATGATCCAGCTAAATGTTTTTGCTCACTAAGTTTTATCAAATGTATTTCTTGACATATTATCGGAATTATGAAAATTCATTTAATATGAATATTAGCAATTAAATGACATGATATGTCTTATCGAACTCTGCCAAAAACCACACGAAACGAACGTTTTTGAAGCAGATTAAGTATCTGGTACGAATTTTGAGAATGATAGCGAACGATCGACGGTTACATGATAGATGAACTTGCTAATTTTAACAGTAAAATTGAACGTCCAGATGACATGGCAGAGTCCTTATAGCCATTTGATTTCCTGACTTCTTCTTCTCAGGGATGTGTACACGCGTACTGGGCGCGTACGCCCACAGCGGAATTTTAGAACACACGTGGATGTGCTGTTAAGGAGGTACGCTACCATTCCAATAAATGTTGGGACATTCTTGAAGTTGACTTTTCTGAAATAATCTTTATGTGTACATTGCAAAGATATGAAAAAATATGGGGTACGCATGCAAAATTTTTGAAAAAACACATGCCAAAATTGACAGAAAACCACTAAATCTCCCATTTTGCGAAATTTGCACTTACCATCAGAATCTTTATTTTATCGCAAACGATTAACAGATCCCAGTGTGCATACCACATTTTTGCATTGCCAGGACAGCTGCATTAGGACAATCAACTAAAATTTGTGATTTCTTGTCTTAAAAATTAAATATTAGACCCTAAATTTATCATTTAACTGTAAAATTAGTCTTTTTTAAAAATATAAACTTCATATAAATGCACAAAATAATTTTCAAAATGTTAAAAAGTACAGCAATGTCTATCAAACAGACAGTGTTCTTTGATTTAGAAGCAAAAAAAGTTTGGGTCACCACGCAAATTTTCTTACTAAACAGCAAAAAGTGACGAAAAAAGGTGAATTTTGTTAGACCTGAGATTTACCCTCTAGCTTACTTATATTATGTCAGAGCTACAATTGTTAATTATTCTCTACTGATCTTTCAAAATAAAAATAACTGTCGATTTTTCAGGCCAAAAAGTAATTTCGGTTGTTTTGATTCATAACAACTTCTGAAAGAAATATTATAAGGTCACTAGCATGATTTTTTGCCATTTTGTCCTGTTATTCACGCTCACCAGGTTAGGTAGTCTAAAAGGAACATGTACATCTTCAGGACAAAAGAGGGCACTCTCCTATATAGAATGGTAGCGTACTACCTTAACATGCATTTGGAATCCCACTTGCTACTCGGAAGAATGTCATGACTCTCCGCAGCAGTAATCCAAAGTCACAAAAACTAAGATGAGCGCTTTAAATTATTTTTTCATGGGTTCTGAAAATGATGCCTACTTTTCGATTGTCAGTTTAGAAACGATATAGGCTGGGACTCTGTAATGATGAAAACAAGAAGTGTAAAATTATTGAGAAGAGACACAAAAAATTAAGAAACGAACGACTTGAGAAACATTGCAACAAAGTGAAAAAAAGGACCAGAATGAATGATGTTTTGTCGGTCGCTTCCCTTAATCGTATATGTACTTTATCCCACCACATGATGGTCGCTAGACCATTTGTCAAATAATTCATCGAGGTGAATTTTTATTAAATAAATAAATAAATAAATAAATAATTAAATAAATAAATAAATAAATAAATAAATAAATAAATAAGTAAGTTGTTCATTAGAGAAGACTACTCTTGACAAGTGTATTACCTCTATAGAGTTAGGTGTCATTTAAGATCGTCCTCAAACTGAAGTTTCCCCTTTAAACTTAAGATTTCCAGATTAGCGCTATGGGTAATGTTGGTGTCGGGCGAATATGAAGGATAATAATCAACTTACTACTATCGTCATAAACGGTCACACTGAATCCTTTGTTAGTGACCGAACCGTCCGATGTGAAGGTAATCCATATGGTATCACCGGACGAGTAATAGTAAGAGGGCGTAGTACATCCAGAATGTTGGTTCAGCACCACGTTTTGTCCTGGGACATTGCCATCACCAGCCGATACGAAGTCACAACAACTTTCGGTACAAAAGTCATGCCACCAAACAAACAAATATCTCCACGAAGCAGCCGCGTAGACAAACCATACACATCTTGCATTGTGAGGATAATTACTTGGATAGTTCGTTGTTTCAATTCTAACGCTGCTCCGGTAGGACAGATAATATGTTTCACCACAGTTGTAGGCTGCAAGTAATGGATGTGGGTTTTAACTATTGATGATTCTTTGTGTGCATGCATCGCAGTCGTCGTTTCATTGACAGTACATTGACATTCAAAATAATCTATATCTCTGAGTGGATAAGATTATTGAGAAAATTGAGGTGGGTTTCCAGTATTGGAGAGGAACGCTGACTATTTCGAAATAAATGATACTAGTGCAGATTTTCACTCCTATAATTCTACAATTGTCAATTTGTATACCTTTTGTCTGTGATTTAAGCAATCTGCAATTCATTTGCTCGTCGTAGCATTTTATTGTGTATGAAATTGACAAATATCGTAACCATACATGCTTCCATTAGAGTTACAGTGGCTTGTGTTGACATAATGTCTAAATTGGAGAAGTTGCCAACACGCTCAGGCGTAGCCATCGTGTTGACCAGTTTGTCACTTAAGGGAATCCAATGAACATAGCAAATATTAATATCGGCAACATTTCTGAAAATGCTGAAGATTATTTTGAGGGGATGGGAAAGAATATGAAGGCCAATAAGGGACATTTTGTGAGAAAAAAATTATAAAAGAGCCCAACTGATGATCATTTCAATACTAAGGTGCCGGGTGCGACTGCTGTTGATGTACAATGTTGGTGGCGCACTTCGCCTGCGTACTGACATTTAACCATAGACAAAATGTCCAGACAAACGTTTTGTTTGTCTGATACAAGCAAAACTTGACGCAAAAAAGCATGCAAAGCTTATCATAATTTTAGCAAATCTGAGTCGCGTCACTGCTAGGAATCTGCAACAAAAGCGAATAGACTAGGGGTATTCAGAGAAGATTTTTGGAATATTTGGACCAAAACCTGCAAAAATTGCTCAAAAATATATCGTTTCAATAAAATGGATAAAAATCTTCCCTTGGCACCTGCATATCATATTTCAAAGAAATTGGATTAGCGGTTTCAGAGAAGATTCTTTTTACCAAACACAGGAAAGAACTACTGAAACAAAAATATACAATTTCGCCAGAATTTGGTCATCCATAGGACGCTGTATACAAAATTTCAAAGCAAATAGTTTTAGAGACAATTTTTTTAAACAAATAACGGGAACTATTAGCCCAAAAGTGCAAATATTAAGATTCACTACAATTTGGTCATCCCTGGAAAGCTGCATAAGAAATTTCAAAGCAATTGAGGTCTAGCGGTTTCAGAGAAGTAGATTTTTTGACCAAAAGTGGAAAAAATTGCCTCAAAAATACAAATATGCAAATATACAAATATGCAAACTTCACCACAATTTGTACAAACCTAGCTAAGGCCGCGTCAAGGAACCTGTATATCAGAAAAGCAGTTTCAGAGAAGAATTCAATTGTTGACGGACGGCAGACGGGCGACGAATGATAGACAACGGCGGACTATCAGCCTATCTGATAAACTCCGCGTCGCTGACAGTGGAGTAAAAAGATTGTTAGTTTTCGAAAATATCTTTCGACGTAACAATTCAGAGACAAACTGACTACTTACGTTCAGGTGTTTGTGTCCACCAATAAGGCCAGCTTGTTGGTTCAACAGTTGATTCTTCTTCTGTTTAATAAATACAAACAAGATGTGTTAAGAGCAGTTTTAAAATTACGTGTAATTCAGTGTACAAAGTACTATTGAATGGTCACAAAGTTTTAAAAGCATATGTTTATACGTACTGATGCGAGAAAAACATTTTGAGGTAAAGTTCAAGTCCCTTACCTGAAAGAGTAAATCTTAAATTACAGTCGGAAACAAGTAAATATTTGTCCTATATTATTAAATGTTATGGCAGTACTTAAATAAAAATTATTAATGTCTTTTGATTGTTTAATGAGCCCTGTAGAATGGTAAAGAAGAGGGCATAACTCTCGCATTGAGCTCTTATGGACTTATATAGGTCATTGCGAGAAGACGAGTGGATTATGTTCTAATTTGTCATAGATATTACATTTGAGATATCTTAAACTGACCAGTGAACCTGTGACTCAAAATGGACGCTACTGTGCTTGAAGAGAGGATCGGCAGAACGAGAAGTCAATGTGACAAATACACGAGAGATCATTATCACATTCACAATTACTGAGGATTACCTTCTATTTCTGACATGTAGTTTGACAACCACAATTGAACTTAGACAAACAAGAACGAAAATTGTGAACAAAACTGTGATATGCAGGCAATCATATTAACTTTCAAATGACTGGAGTATGCTTTGAATATTCTGGATACCTATGCTATCATCAACGTTCTTGTCGGTTGACACAGTTCAAGTACTAAGCTTAGGTCGGCCACAACATTTTGCAGCTTTGTATTTCAACCTATATAGTAATCTGACTTAAATATTGATCAAATATCCTTCTGTTGTAAGGTGAGTCTAGCATCGAAATATGTCATTTTGTTTATAATGACCAACCTCGATACGGGTAACAACAAAGCGAGAAAAATGGTACTTTTCGACACTAAGTTTTTAGACCTTTAGTTCAATAACCACTGATTACGGAACGTCCCATTCGTTATATAGGCTCTGCCCGGGACACACCGAAAGAATGGAGGCTACATTAGAGTGTCGTACTCACGTAAATACGTGTCATGCAAGGCAACTCGGAATCCATAATCTTGAACGGATTCATCTGACACGAATCTTATCCAGACGCTGTTTCCGGTAGAAAAGAAGTTTGGAGGCATTGGTGAGCCAGAATGCATATCAATCACCACATTTTGACCCGGTATCTCCCCATTGCCAGCAGAAATAAAGTCACAGCATGACTGAGTTCGAAAAGATTTCCAATCAACGTATATATGCCTCCATGAATAAGGCGCATATACAATCCACTCACACCTGGCATTATTTGGATAAAAGTCGGGATATTCTGGCGAGGTAATGAGCAGATTACCGCCGCTAGGAATGTTTTCGATCGATCCGCATAAGTAAACCGACGCTGGAGGAAGAAAACAACAGATAACGCCAAATCAGTCGCCAGTTTCAACTGTATGGCAGGAAATGCGGACATCGAAATTTCTAGTTCCGTAATGTGAGTGGTTATTGAACGCCATCAAAATTAACCCTGAGAGGTCAACTACAGGGTAGCTAGATATATTCAAGGATTAATATTGGAGTGATGCGCCAGGAGTTTTAAAAAAAGGCTCATTGTCGTCAGAATTTACGAGTGACTTAAGACTGACTGTGTTCGCAACAAGTATTATGAAAACTTATTTTACTTAATGTATTCGATTTTCTGAACTGGTGACAAAGCGATACAAAATCTATCTATTTTTCTAGCTATTTATCTCTCTTCATATCTATCTGTCCGTCTGTCTATATGACTGTATATATATATATATATATATATATATATATATATATATATATATATATATATATATATATATATATATATATATCCCTTACATTAGTCGAGTAACACGTATTTAAGCGTGCAGACAGGTAAACAGGTCGAATCTCTTTTTCTGCATATCTCTCATGAAAATACTAAGCTTGATTATACCATTTCTGATGATATGTTTTGAGGATTTTCGCCAAATTTGTTTTCGTGGCTGCAGTGCGCCTAAAGGCAGTAAAGGTAGTGTTCCGAAAAACCATACGTCTTTTTCGATTCTCTCAGAATTGCTTTTGCCAACATCCAGAAGACGCTTCTCTCTACAGACATTCATTGTATCTATGCTTTGCAAGATTTACTTTCCTCTCCTCCTTGTTCCCCTTCAAAACAGAACAAAATCAATTGCAGGTCGTCAGTGATTTAGCGTTTAAAACATTAAGGTGTGGAAGCCCTTAGGTATAGTCCGACTTCAAAATAGTGCTTTTGGTTTTCTGTAGTTTCCGTGTGATTCATACGTATCATTTGTCATATCACCGAAATGACAGGCTGTTTGCTTCAGGCGCTTAAACAACTGAAACTATTGTTCGTTGGCTTCGGCTCTCAACAGCAGTCTAAGAAGGGTGTTGTCACGTAATGTTTCTGAATTTTATGCTTGAAACCAACACCATTCCTGGCTGGCTCTCCTGCGCACAATGCCAGGCAGCGTTAAGTACTGTAATAGCCTTAATACGGCATTAAGGACTTTAGGAACATTACGTCCGACTGCAGAAGTCTTTAAGGCAATAGCTTGAATTAAGACATGAGGCCTTGAAACAGAATACACTGAACTCGAACTCGAACTTGAGTGATAGCTTGCTTATCCATCAGCCGTGTTTAACTGCCGTCATCAAACAACTCAGTACTCTATTCAGAAATATACGAAGTCCATAAGAAAATTTTAAACGTTTTCTCAAACTTTCGACATATTGTTTCATAGTTATTTATTAAGAAAAGAGTGAGTGTTTGTTAGAGTTTATCGAGTTTTATCGCCAAATGTGCTTTTCTACAGATCGACGAGTGACACTGTAACTAGGCAGTCAATCTCAGCAGCACACGTAATGTTTTGTAATTGCTGTTTTTAACTTGCATTTTGTTAATTGTCCCTGAGATATGTGTGCGAAAATATACTTTGAATTTAGCGTGCTGTTGACATTTGAATGTTGCAGACATTATCTTTCTATTTCATTTACATCAACACTGCACCTGTTATCCCTTATCGATAACTCTCTGAAATGTAATTCAGTAATATAATAATCGTAAACTATAAACAATTTACAGCATGCAATGTTATCGTCTACTGGGTAATAATCAGCCTGAGTGTCAATCCGAAAGATTACAATCACATACATCGGCCTTACTTCAAACAAAGAATCCGAACTGTACCATATGGCAGCCATTTCAACGAGATAAGAGTACACCGGTATCTGATCGCACAGCGCAAGTAATGACGGCAACCTTGTAATAATCACCCTCAACTCACTTTGAATGATTTTTTGTTTCCTCTCATGACTGTGATATAAATCCATCGTCTTGAATAATCATATGTTAGCAACTTTCTTATCAACTAGACGATCACAATGAAAATGTCTTCGTTGCAATAACTTATGCCTATATACACATCTATCTTAGAGGTACATGTGATGATGTATAGTAGTGATAAAGATATATCTTACCCGTCGATGCTTCATCAGTGGCTGAAATGAGAAAAACAGATAATTTTAATTTAAAGTCTTCAGAAGAATTGAATCCTAGTCTCATGAAATACCCTCTCTCGTAATGGAACACAGATGACAGTGATGGGCATATATAGCAAAAATGATCACCAGTTTAATTGAAGTATAAATAAAGTGATAGGCCACATTTGATGTTCACAATACATTGACGAAGGAAAAGGTTAGATTATTATCAGCATACGTGTAATTCGTGAGAACTGATATCTACGACCTTCCCAAAAGTGATCAAGCGATAATAATCACGATTGGTATCAGTGTTACAAATGAACAAATGTACACTAGTACACCAGGAATGAAACCTAGCAAATGTTTTGGGTTGTTTTTTGTTGTTGTTTTTTTTTGGGGGGGGGGGTTCCGTGCGATGGAAGCAGTCAGAAACTTAATTTTGTCATACTTTGTATCATATCGTACTCAGGTCTGAACTTCTGTTTACTCAATGAAGCTTGTCCTGTCACGAACACTTTGGGCGTTTGTGAGTCAGGTGGCTCAACAATTGAGAACAGCGGATAGCAGTCACTTAGGTATTTATATTCTTTTATTTATTAACCTTTATTCAAACTCGCTAGCTCCGTCGATGTAATACCGCTTTTCATGAAGGTCATAGATACGAAACGAATGCAGAAATAATAAGAATACTAATTAAAAGACAGAAGGAGGAGACAACAGAACTAGTCTAAGATCAAACTAGCAGAAAATGAACAGAATAAAGAAAGTTGTTACGAGATATCTTAAAATCGTTAATGATTCAGAATCCCTATCTACATCTTGAACAGATAAAGTGTTTTGATAATTTTTCGGATGAACGCAGTGGTCAAAAAGGGGATGTAGGAAATCTAATGGAACAAATTACATAAATAATCAGGGATTAAGATGAGTTGCTTTGTTCATATGAGTCTGGCCGTTGAGGAGACGGCGTTTCAAATTAACTTGTAACCAATGAAGCTGTGTATACATCTCAGTAGTGAAAAAGGTGTAACAGTGTCAAGAAAAGGTCTCATTGCACGTTTATGTTTTGTTAGGTCAACAATATTACGTGCTCAGGTATGTTAATGCATGGGCATAGGCTTGCATACATGTAAAATCAGTTTGAACATACTTTATAACAGACCTGGTCAGAAATTGTGAAAATTGCCAAAAATATGTTTCGCATTTGATTAAGCTGAAATTTATCATAATATATTACCCAAGTCAGGTCACATGACCATAATCTGTTATTTTCCCGCCAAAATTGTATATTGCAAATAACTGAATATTCCAACCGTTAAACATTAAAATATTTAAAATATTATGACCAATTAATGTAAAATGGGATTGCAACTTGTGTTAGAACTAGTGGCAGATGCAAAATTTTTGAATTTTGAATATTATTTCTTCACAAAAAACAACAAATACAATATTTTTGACGTTTTACATGAATATTTTGAATATCAGAAAGAAGTATAGATAGAGTTTCAAGAGTGCCATGTTTTTTGAAAGAATATGATAAATGTCGTTTCCGAAAGTGCAAAGAAAATCAAGAAAATTTAACGGTTTACGGTTGGAATATTAAAATTAATAAAGACGTAAATTTTGGCGGGAAAATATCAGATTTGGTCACGTGACTCAACTCGTCAAGATTAAGGCAGACATTTTTTTTAAGAATTTAATAATTCCAATAATTAGGCAAATATCAATCAAATCTGGTGGTTTTTAAAGATAATTGATCATTTTCCTACTTTTGGGCTTGATGGGTACAAACACCCATGCATTAACTTACTTGAGTGTGCTTTCGTTTACGCGAACTACCCTGAATTCACACGATGAATGAAAGCTTTTATTAAGAATTAAAGAGGAACTACATAAATTGTAGATCAAATACAAAATCATTTTGCGCACCAAGGGCCGGTTATAAAGATTCCATAGTATCTGTTCGTGAGAAAATACTAGAGCGTTTCATTTGCTATCTGCAACTTATATTAGTGAAAGTAGAAAATTAAATTTCTCCCGTAGAGCTACACACGGAATAGCGGCCATTTTGAATTTCAAATATCGGTAAATTTTGTGGTCATATCTGCTTCTCTACTTCAAAGTTTGCGTTTTAAAACGTACTTCCGCACTGCAGGTGTGACTTTCAAAGACAGGTAGACTTAAAATCTAGCGGAAGCTTACAGGAATCACTGCGAACAGTTGTATCCGTTTTTCAAAGTCATGTGCAGAGCAACATAGCTCATGGTCATCAGCAAATTTGAAGGACAAATAGTGCCCCGATAGAATTGTCTTTCATTAGTCAACATTGCCTGTGTCTATGTTTTGTTGTTTCAGTGATCGCACGGAATGACGGAGATAGACCGGAAGAAGAAAACCTTTCTATTGTTTTCGAAAATGCACTTTCACAGTAAACAACGTTTAACCCGATAGGCCAGGGCCATGGTAGGGACGACCAACGCTAGAACGCGTTATCTGACTAAATATTAAGAAACTTTACATGAAGGTCATTAAGAATTATCTTCTCACCAGTTACACTCTACTCAATGACTGACTGACAACATTTACTCACTGTAATAGCTTGTCCATTCAATATTGTATGATGGACACACCAAATCATCGCCGGATGACCATTCACTGATGTCTTGTGGTAAATCAGTACCTCCACTCGCTATGGTGTCTCCTGTGACGACCGTTTCTGAAATGAATGTTCGTGATGAAACATTATCATATAATAAGGACGGGTGAAAAAACAAAATAAGTGAGTCGTATATATTATATAAATTTTTGAGATGTTTCAAACCATACGTATATACCGTTACCTTTGAAATGCTGTGCAAAGATAATTTACTGTGTCGAAATACCTGGATTGCTGCAAGAACCACATCGCAAACTAATATCATCGATAGCAATATTTCCCGTGACGCCGTCTCCAACATGGCCTTCAAGTATAATCTGAAACAGACAAAATTGTTTACTGTTATTTTAAGTTAGTTTTCATCTACATACGCTTGTCCAAGCTTTTAGGATAAAATCGCTTGGTTGACGAAGTCGAGTGCTTGTGTTATAAATCATTTTAACCGACTTGACAGGGAGGGTCGGCACCAATAAACAGTGTCGGTATCTCTCCGATAGGCTGTCTTTCCGTTCTCCTTCAAATTTACTGTACAACATTTTAGTGATCATTTTGGTTATTTATGGTAGTGACTAGTTGCATAAAAACAGTAATCTAAATCTTTACAGAGTAGGCACTTTGAGTGACAAACGTCCTAAAGTTGATCAAATTATTGTTAAAATTTGTGTTAAAAAGTTCTCTTAAAACTGAATGTTCAAAAATATCGACTCCAGTGTTGCATGAGAACACACTGCAAAAAAATTCAAAGGAATATTTCAAGCACTTAAGTAAGGATAGGTAACGCTAAAGAGAATTTGAGCTCTGATGAAATTTATATTTAAGTTCATTTTCAGCAGCAATATTACAACGCTAGGTATCCGACCTTAAATTACAACTTGTGTCTTGTCTACAGACATTTAACAAAATCTCGTATTTTATCAATGTTTACAAGTTAGAAATGTAGCGGGAACAAAATTACACCTTTTAATTAATTAAAATGTGTCTAATCGGTTTGGCTTGAGTATTTTAGATGTCGGATATTTGTTGTATGCCGTAAGGCTTATTCTGCATACCTGAAATCGTGACTGTAATTGAATCTGGATTTCTGCGCTCAACCAGGAATTACCCTGGTCAATTTCTTTCGTCCACACACTGTGCATCGTTGTTCCATCGCCCGGTTTCACGTACACGTCAAGTTCGCCCTCGCCACTACCGTGCATACTGTGGTAGAACTCGAGGCATATCATCTCATCGCCTGGAGAAACTTGTGGCATGACCAGGCGAGCTATGTTAGAGTGAACTTGTGTTGATTGTATTTCTATGAGCGCATAGTGACCTGAAAACGACAATGCATTATATACTTGCCGTCAGATATCTGTGCAAATTGACGAGTATCACGTGAAGCCGAACATGTTAAATACCGGGAATAATGAAATCATAGTTAGATTAAAGACATTTCTCGTCACCATACTTATTCATGCAGTCGTTCATGATTTTCTTCTTCGATAGCAATACAAAATCCGCCAATTTACAAGTACCGTTGACATGATTAAGAAGTAATCATAATTAAAAAGTCAAGTTCAGTATAGAAATTGTAATACTGCAAATGGCCTGGATGGAAACCTGCAAACTGTCCAGCAACATACTAGTTCTGAAACTTGGTGCAAAATAGACATCTTATGCCTTTATGAGCGTCACCGTCACATGGTTGAAAGGACAAACGTTTGCCAGTAGAGCCTTTACTATATCAAACAAAATAATTTCAAGTCCGAGTTACACTGGCACTGCCCTTAAGGCAAAATGGAAACAAAGATGTGCGTGTTATTTTTGAAACTACTTTCGATTTTTCTTTCAGTATGTGTAATTTTGTCGCTCAAATTTGTTATAAATTCGCTGTACTATAAATTTATAATAGCTAAGTTGCTCGTTCATCGTTTTCCTCTTCGGTCAATGGGCACCTATCTGATTGATTGGAGAGAATTAACACTGTAGGTTGTGCCGTGGTATTTGAAACTCATGCAGGCTTCACTCACCTTCCTTTGACATCAGCGTGTGATCTAAATGTGGTGCAGTTGAGCCTGTCTGTCTTGTCCAATCAACATCGTCATTTTGATCCTGGTACAGGCCGCAAAGGTCGTGCTCAAAGTCACATTTAAAGAGGCTTTCTAGGATGGGAGAATGTGGTTGCTTTTAGTACGACAACGGTTAGATGCTAAGGAAACAATCACAGATGAAAAATAAGCAAACTTTTTGACACCTTTAGCTGAGGCAGCCAGCCATCCGATAAAAAATTGAAAACAGTGATATTTGGCGGGTAATTATCCTATACTATTACATAATGTATGAAGCTTCCTCAACGTCCTCCCCAACCGCAAAAAGCTCCCCGATGTCTTGTCTCCACCACATAAATTTGTTCTCCCAATCAACAAACTTCCCTAAACAACCGAATACTAATCTGTTATACTTCTAGTCAACTGGGCTGTTTTTTCAAGTTGGAACTGCAGAGGAATGAAATCTCACCGCCTGCTTGTGGTAAAATCATTGCCGGTCCGCCTTTTACCGGCTCGTTGTCAATCCCTGACGAATGCATAGCCTATATGCAACTGTCCAAGCAAAACATTGGTATCAAAAGTTGTTTATGTTTGAATAGTTTTCGAGCACATAAATGTGTTTTCTTTACTGCTTTCTGTTCAACGGTCAGATTTTAGATAAAAACTACAGTAACTGTAAATTATTGCCTCAGCCGACGACGGTAACGCTAAAAGTGGGGGTCGTCCCGTCTGCGGCTGCGTGACTTTCTTGTTAATAAACATTGCCTCTTCCAAGAAATGGTGTTGTCACGGACACGAAGCCCTTCTATCGTATCAAAATCGAATTTCGATATTTTGAATCTTGAATGTTGCATATTATAAATATCAAAGTCGGAAGAAAGCAGCCAACATGACTGAAGCAGGTTCTTCCATATGCACTGAACAGCTGTGAAGATGTATACAATGACCTTGTAAGCGATTTTGAAAACAAAACCATCCTAATATCAATCCCTTTAAGGAAGGCACCAGAAAACCCTGTTCTGGACCTATATGTTTATACTCATCCATTGGCAAAAAGTCAAAGTCGTGTTGAAAGTTACGGAAGCGTATTCTTAGGAAGTCATTAGGGAAAATGCAGATAAGAAATTGTTTCCTTACATTTAAAATGCAAAAACCTGTTGAACTTCGCCGAGCTAGACCTGACCAGATTCAGAAACATACGATACTGTGAACTGAATAGTTGTTTTTTGAAACCATATGCAATCAACTAACTAAAACATATGTCCGTAGTTTACCGTAGGAACCCAGACAGCTGGCATGGATGCATTCACTGACCAGGCTATGACACTAAAAGCGCATGAAGTTATCATCACTATTCAGAATTCGAAGAGATAAGATACCTGAAAAACTATCTATTTACTGACCAATATTTAGTGACACTCAAAAAGTTATCGCAAAAGTCAAAAAGTCAGGTTCTCTAAATACGAAAATTATCACTACGATTAGTAGGACGTATTCGGCTTTTACAACTCAAAGCTTTTCCCCATAAAATGAATTGATTAAAGACGTAATTGAAATAATGATGTAAATAATGAATAATTGTCAATTTACGAAATCTCCTGAAACTACTGAATAAATGATGCGTACAGCAATTTGCAAACTGAGTTTCCAGTGTATGGTTGATAAACTTCCGGTACTTACCATCGGTTAGAGCCGTACTTAGAAATACAGACGTTAAAAGTATTACAGACTGAACTCGGAGCAGCATTTTTGCAGTATTCAGACGACCATAGCATTATTAGAGAATGAGAGAATCGGAGCTAGGATGCTGTTTTTACATCCTGATAGCTATCTCTCGGCGATAATTGCATCAACGTTTGTTCAAAACAATAAATTTTCTCATACTGACAATATATCCGGTTGCTTGTCACACCTTGCTCCTGTTGCCTTCGTTCAGTTGCAGTCCAATCCCTTTGGAACTCTCATCGATTGTGCAATTATTCACTTATTGGTCGACGTGAACAAAATAATGTTTCGAAATCAACAAAAAACGGCAAAATGGAGTAGGTTGTCATTGAGCTGATCATTATGTTTTGCTTCACAGATACCACCCTGTAGTAAAATAGCAGTAGTCCATTAAATCTTATTTCAGCGTTTATACTTTACATTTACTGTAGATTGCAAGGAGTAACCATATGTTTACAGTCGCCTATTAAGGTAACGCGCCTCGGGGACAGATATTCGGACTCTCAAACTTTTACAATTATTTTCTGATATACCACATGTTCGGGTTCATGTTAGGGTTCATATTAGGGTTCATTTTAAAGCTCTTGGTGAAAGAAGGCTTGTCACCGTCTTAGTTTTTCTTAAATCGAAAATTTTATTTTCCTTCATAGAGTTAACACAGGGATGGCGGCCATTTTGAATTTCAAATATCGCGAAATCTTGGGTGATTTGTTTCTCTAGTGCCAAAATTTGCACGGTGACTCCCGATTTTTATTATTTATTTTGAAAGAGAATAGTTGCAGGATTCCCTGAGGAAAGTTTGAGCAAAAGCTTAAGTCTTTCAATTTCGAGGCGCATGCTACCTAAAATCTATCCCCGCAAATACCAATGACTCAGTAAGTGTTAAAGGTCATTTAAGGACCACAGCCTCAATATCACAATAAGCCCAAGTAACCATGTGAATGCCATCTTAGGCTTGTCGTATCAAGGGTTACTCATTACAGATAAGCAAGCAACAGAAAGACAGAGACAAGACAGGGGAAATAACAGTACAAAGAGCAAAGTGGTATCCAGAGTCAGCTTTTCATATATGCTGAAAAGGTTTGTTTTTTCGTTTGACAATAAAACATTGCGTAACAAAAAGAGAGGTTGATCATAGCCGTTGAGTATAAGTAATGGGATAGGTATATACTTTATCTGCAACAAAGACTAAATTAAAATTGTGACGACTTCAACCTTTCCTTCGAAGTTCAATAGAACGGAGAAATTTAATTCGTGTTATCAGTAACTTCAACTTTCAATTGTCGACATCAGAACCTGTAGCTCATTAAATAATGTCACTGCATATGTTACTGTGATTTATGGAGATGTTTCATCCGGAATATTGCGGAAGTGGGAACGAAGATCATGTTTGGACCCCCGCCCCCGTAGTAATGTACAGTCCATGGGTAATTAGAAATGAAGATGGATTCTTATAGTTATATTGTTAGGTTGATTGTTTCTCTTAGTTTTTTAATGAATAAACTAACCATTAAGCTGGACCAGGTGTTGCTTTGTGTAAGTTGCCGGTCAAAATGCTCGTGTGCTGTAGTCAGTGTAGTACACGTCCAGCCACACCAGCGGTAAGACCTCTCAAGGATAAGGGGGGGAGGGGTTAAGTTAGCGGAAGAGTGACTCACTGGAATTTACACTGACCTCATGGTTACGAACTTATTTACAGACACACAACACTTTTCCTTGCAATGGCTCGGCTTATTCAAACTGTTACTTTTTTCTTAAATTTTGTGATCTTCAAGGTATACCAGTCAAAGTTTGAATTATAGTTCATGGCTTACGGAGGCCATGGCACAGAACTATAGCAGATAAGGCCCAAATTTGTATTTTATTGCCCAAAATGCATTTAGTCAAGCCATTCAATATAGAACTGTCTAAAAAGCGATTATGAAGGAAATCAAATAGTTTATGAAGGAGATCAAATTGTCATTGTTCAACTTAGAAGTCGGGACGGTGACTTAGTCAAGAAAACAAACAACCAAATAATTGCAATAGAGGTCTGAGACATTTGTTACTTCACGCAGGTGTTTATCGATGCAATGGCATTAAAGTGTAATTATAACAACGCCAAATTGAGATAAATATCAGGATGATAAATTCAATCCAATCCTTATTGTCTGACTGTACGTTGGAAAGAGTAAGAATGTTAGTCCCAATATAATAATTTTTGACGCCAGTATAAATCATTACGACTGTTGTCTATTGTGATTATCAAACTGTTATCAGGTACACTGTTCAAATTCGTCCGGCAAATTACTCCATCTTTTATCACATAAATTCCACCTGACTCCCCTTGCCCATTCACATGCACAGGAACATGCTCATGGTTGTTTTCTGTTTGTTTTGTCTGTGTAAACAGGCGAACACATACCTACTCAACTGAGACCCCCATCTTTTTCTACTAGATTAAAGATAACTTGTTTATCTCTTATCTGTTAATATTGTCACATGTTTTACGTAGACTTGTATCGACAACACACCAAGAGGAGCTATGCCAATAATAAAACACATACTAGACATATCCTCCTTCTTTTACCAACAAAACGGCCTTGTCTATCTTTGAAGTTCAAGTAAACTCACAATTGAATATGCTTATGGGAAACAACCAGCGTCGCAGAAGAGTGGTTTCCCCTTTGAAAATCGACGATGGTATGAAAAAGGATTAATCAAAGCTAATCATATATTAGAGATGTCTATTTCACACTGTATGTAAATTTCAATACAAATGTTGTCATCAGCTGTGCATATAAGCTTATTGTGGAGTCATCCCTACACTAGCAATCAAACATACCAGGACTTTGGTATGAGAAAACGTTTTGACCAATTTTCACATATCAAAATTCATAACAACTGGGGCAAATCTGATTAAAGTCATCAGCAAATGTCATCACAGACAACAGTTTACATTATACAGTGGTTTGTACAGAAAGCTATGTAATCAATTAAATTCTCTGACAACAATTTTATGACCACCCGAGGGCATTGCTCTGAGTGATCTCCATACAATCGGTATCAACCGCGGGGGGGGGGGGGCAACGATCCGTTTCAATCGTCACAAGTTTACCGTAGTGTTGACTGTACTAATATATATATATTTTATATTTGTCGACACATTATTTCCGATTGGTCATAAAATGTTCATACTCCTTTGACACTATTTGGTTGTACGAGATCACTTGGGTGTCAAAGGTGTCGTGGTCAATGCTTTGTAAGACTTCAGATCATTTTCGACAACCAAGAGTGTTTATTTGGGCAGTGACCCTTTTCCCCTGGACCCCCCTCCAAACCACGCCGACGTAACCAAGGCGCCAGGACCGGACGATGACTTAAAAGGCATATATTCTATGGTTTTTTTCAGCAACAGAAGGCCAATGAAAGACGAGGGTTTTTATTCAGTATAAGCATACCGCAGAATCCATTCATGGATAAGTACTGTTTTGATGAAGATGCGTTCAGTTTCAGAGCGGAGCGAGTCAGTTGAACAAGTCCACCATAATTTCATCCGGGACATTGGATATGTATCACTCGATCGTAAGTTAAGAGATATAGAGTGAATACAATTGAGTTACCTGTGGTTACAGATAGCGTTACTGGACTTGCGCTATGCAATCAGATACCAGTGTACAACTTTATCTCGTTGAAATGGCTGCCATATGGTACAGTTCATATTCCTTGTTTGAAGTAAGGCCGATTTATGTGACTTTTATCGTCTAGATTGACAGGTTAACTATTACCAGGTAGGTGACAACCATACACGCTGTTAGTTTTCGCAAGTTTTATCACATAATTTGAATTTCATTTCAAAATGTTATCAATAAAGTATTACGACTGATAGCATAGAGTCGACATTAGCAGTGCTTGCAAAATTCAACATCTGATGCAAGCCATGAGTATGTCCCTCCGAAATTATGATGTAATGTGCAAATCATGTTCAAGCGCCCTTCAGAACAACTGAAAGGGAAAGTTCAAAACCAACCATTTCAAAATAGGTCATTCACTAAATTTAAGGTTCCAAGACAAGAACTTGACCTTTTTAAGCTAACAATTCTCAAGTGGTTAATTAGCTCAGAACATCCGTAAATTATATATTTTCGGAAAGCCTAGATATAGGGGAAATTTTGGTTACCAAAGAGTCACTATTGTTTACACAACTATCACGTGACAGGTAATTTGCATTACCTTTCAAAAATCGGTTTTCCCTGTGTTTTCCTAAATACTTCAAAATATCTGACGTTAACACGAGACCACTACCATAAAAGGTCCGACACCCCAAAATTGATGATATCAGACGTGTGTTGTCGTGATGTAGAACGACCAGAGAATAAATCCCGTAATTTTTTTTCGGAGACGACAAACTTGGTTTGTGCATGTGATAATATTTGTCGTTAAAGTAGTACAGCTTTTCAGAGCAGTATTTTTGAGATGTCAGTATCTTCAAAATAGTGTCATTATTGGCGCAATATATATCGCGCCGTCAGCGGCCAAAGCTACATTTTCAGTGAACCTGCTCGAGGAAAATTCCTCAGCATGATTTTTATAACTGTAATCATAGACAGTTGATTCCGCTCCAGTGTCTATGCTGTAATTGAAATGAAAACATTATCACAAAGAGAGAGATGCATAACAAGAGAACAGTGTTTTAAAATAGAAAGAGTCCTTGAATTACGAGATCAAAAATGTTATAATTCGGACTCACATACTTTTGCAATACTTTTCTGGTCAACAGCTTGGATTGGCTCATTGTGAAACTTTTACTTTCTTGGTTTTGCAAAAATCAAAAAGTAAATCATGTCTAAAGCTTTGATACTGTGATAGCAGCCGTTTTAATTTCTTATGTCTGTAAATATTGGGTAATTTGTTTCTCAAACACCAAAAGTAGTACACGATCCCTAATCGTTATTCTTGATTTTTAAATAGAATGATGGATATTTCATTGAGGAAACTTAAAGTCTATCAGCTTCGACGTGCTTACAACCTTAAAGGGACAATTGCATTTTATTATTTTTTCTCCCGCAAGTACGTTCAAACGCAAAATATTAGCCTTGGCAAAACAACACGTTATGTACAATGTATAATACGTAATGTAAATGTACAGTTGACGATTGAATTCAAGTTCAGACAAGAATTCGGTTGTCAACTACAACGAGGGATATCACTCACAGGTGTGTCGACAAGGTAAACAAAAATCATTTCGACATTGATTTGGACCTGGCATATTCCCGATTACTTTTTTTTAGTTTTGTATGGTAATTTCTTGTGTTTTGATTTTGTCAAACACTACAACAAAATCCCGATTACGATTTCGAGCAGTTAGAAAATCGAATTTACGTCGGCCATGTGAGGTCCGAGGTTTTCTGGAGTGCGGCTCTCTCATACAAAATTTATAGAAGAAGCTCGCAAACAATACCGTAGAGGCCCCACCTTCGGTCTCTCGTGTTTCATCGACACCAATCGTTTATGTCAGTCACATGACACTATTTTCATTCTGTCTGCCGTCATTTTGAAAAGCGGCAAAACAGTCGACCTTCTCGATTTTCGGGATCAAGCGGACATCAGAGAAGCCATACCATCAGTGAAGGGGATCTCTAGTCATGTCAAGCTGATATGGGATCGTCAGATATGTGTCAGCGCACATGTAGCTTGATGGGAGCACCAAGAACGGCGTTACAAGACAGCTGCAGAGGAACTTGCATGGGGGGAACGATGAGGGTGACGAGTTAATATATTTTTATGATAAACTGTAACCATTTCAGTGGTGCATGTAATGAAAGCCTATGGTGCATGTGGAAAACTGATGCGCACAGTGTAGGTTTAACAAATATTATATTTCAATCCTTGATCGACAGTGCCTGCACATATTATCAGTTACTGAGTTTAATAGCTGAGACTTCAGACTGCATGGCGATTGTCTTTCGTTTCATGAAATATTCGTAAGTACTAACCAGAGAACAGCAATCCCAGCTGGCATTTATATGTTCATTATTATAGTTTTGAATGAAACTACTAACAAGTATTCTGCTGCTTACAGAAATGGCTTCGAATAATCAGCAGGAGTCAGAGTTGGTTCTTCAGCAGCTGCGAAGCCTTGATGTGCAAAATGTTGTACGATCCATTTTCAGTGGCAGAAGAGGAAACGTTATGCCAAATGTATTTAAAAATCAGCGCATCTCTTTTGTACAGCCTCAGCTCACAAAGAAAAATGAATTTATATGCTACAACCTCAAGTTAGTTGTTCTGCCACGTATCCTGACCGTGCTTGACAAAGAATGCCCCAGGGATGGCAAACCATTGATAACAGTGGACTTATGTTTCCAACAAACAAGTTGCAGTGCGCAAGAAAATAGCAAATGCTCTGCAGGACTGTGTAGACTTCAGTTGAAACTTCATTTATGTGGAGTGTAAAAACCGGGCAAAGGATTATGTTAGAAGTTGTGTAGCATCAAATAACTTCAAATACAACGCGGAAGGCTTTTATTCCATAAGATCAAATGGCAGCAGTTCATTGTATGTTGATGACACCAATTGATTTACAGCCAAGTTCATCAAGGTTCACTCCTGATATGGAGAATGATGACATTGGTGACGATGACGTACATGAAGTTGATGACATTCATGTTTATCTGGCAAATACGGCAAAATTTGAAGATGATGTCTGTAGTCTTGTTCAGGATGATACACAAGTGACAGATATAGTACAGGATGTATTCCGGCGGCAAGAAAGTATCTCAACAACTACAACTAATTCCACATTGAAATATGAGCCTAGACCAAGTCTCTCGACCACAGTGCTAACTGAGTTTGAAAACATGGTGCAACCTTCAGAAAAGACGTTTCAAGATTTGTATGTAGTAGAAGAGGAATTTCCAAAGTATGGTAAGTATTTCTCAGTTTAAAGCTTTTATTATATTTTAGCATCGCCAAGGGCCTCGTATAGGTATGTTTTTAATTCAATGAAAAACAAAGAACATGATTAAGAGAGTAAATGTGACTTTAACCTCGTAAGCCTGTCAATTTATGGACTCAGCTCAGACTAGTCCATCTCCTTTGTTATCAATACTGGTCAGATAAACATATTGTATAGTCCATTTTACATACGGCCCATAAGAGTGACGTACCGAATAAAATAGGGCGGGATTTAGGTGAACTGACTTCCCTGTATGATGGCCTAAAACCATACCGCCATTCATAGATGTGTCAAGAATATCAAAACAAGCAGTGAATAACCATGGTGATTAAGTAACTAGTTTATTGAATGATACAGAGCGATAAGAAAGAAAAGGTCAGATACAATGAGAATATACGAGAAGACAAAATGAGATTTACAATCGAGAGTGACAAAAATAATTAAAATCTTCAGTCACCAAATTAGAAAGTGCGATGTGGAAAGTGTGAGTGCAGAATCTTTTCAGCACACATCACTGGCGATTTCAAAATAGGTATTGTGGATAATAGGGAAAATAGTTGTGTTTATGTAATTGATAATTGTAAGTCATTTTGGCGGGTTTTCGGAAGTCCAGATATCACAGGCTTAGTTTTATGTCTGCCATTTGGCAGAAAGAAAATAATTAAAATCAGCAGCCCCTTAGTTCTGAATAATAGGAAGAAATGGTCTGTTCCGAATACATTTGATATTTCTGAAGAAAAAGGTTCTCTATAGGCGGGTGTGGATTCTATGTAGAAGAACTACGCATGTTGAATTTGTGCTTTCATTTTGCGCTTGAAATGATGAGCATACAAGACAGCAGCTACAGCCATGGCACTTCCCATGACGAAGACAGCCATTGCAGCATAGATCATAATAGACTGGCCGGAACTCTCAACAACAGTTTCCGTCTTGCCTTGTGATAAACCTGTAAGATTGAAATACAGCGTTTTATCAATTATCGTTCAAAGTTTAAAATCGTTACGGTAGGCCTATAGTACTATTGGTTTGTAGTTTGTATTTCTCCTTCAAACTGAAATTTTTACAGATTTTATTCCAGGCTATGATTTACTGTACACGTTCACTACATGCCCATAAAACAGCCACATGAGGTAATTTGTAATATAGGCCTAAGTCTAAATTGATCTATACAAATTATAACATCAGTAGCCGAAGTACAGATTGAGTATGTAGGATTGCGTATTTACTGCAACTATGAAAGACAGGTAATGTGTTTAATCTTTCACTCTAAAATGTCATCATAGCAACAATGTAGCACGTATTGTATGGGCAGACATACCGTGTACGATACCAACATCCCCGCGATACAGATTGATCGGTCCCTGTGTCACGGTTCGTGACCCGAGAGATGAATCTTCACCGACATCACGTCTGTGTCGAAGCACACACCCTTGTTGGCATCGTGAGAACGGATCGGTAGCGTTACACACCAACATATCGCAGTGTATGTAGACCTGTTTAAGAGAACGGAAAGTATCGATTAAGACTGACTTACATTGTGCACCAATATTAATTGTACACGCAAAAAGCACACGCTATGAATGGATTGTTTAAACTAGAAAATTGCCACGATTAACAGCTTAAAAGTTGTCATTTTTTCTGTGAAAGTTAAAAGTAAAAAAAAGATGTGAAACGCTTAAAAAGTTGTTGTAAGTATGCATGTTATAACTATGGGGATTCGTAAGTCTGTCGTTTGCATGGGAAGAGGCTGTTGCTACATTATCTCAAATACTTTCAAATACAAAAGTATTCTGGCAAAGTATTGATTGACTTTAAATCTTCAGAAATCATTTTGAATTAACAGTGGCACAACCATTAAGTCGATCATCCCTGAGTTTGAAGGAGTGAATTTTTAGGCAAATTATCGTACAATGAAACTTTGACACGATGTTTACGTTAAACTACTTGAAATGTAACATTTGCTACATCTTAATTCCGTATATTTGTTCTTAAAGGTATGGCAATCGATCCCAGGGCCTAGGAGTGGCACATGTAAAACAGTGTGTATCTTTGCGTCAGAGGCGGAATAAACTATTGAGTGTATCTATTTACCCAGGAAATCTTAATCCCGACTGCTATGTGTGTACGCAACATACAGCATAGAGCCAGTCGACGTTAGGGACACACAAAAAAACACGAGGAGCAAACAAGAAAAGGTTTCGAACACAATCAATGTACTCGGTACTTCACCAAAGTCTGTAACTCCGCACTATGAACATAGCTCGTAACAAGGAACAGTGGAAAGCCCGTGGGACGTGTAGACCTATAACAGCCACTCATGTAGTTTGTGCACATTGAAGATTTTGCAGATCAACAACTTTGACGGAAAATGGACTGAACTTTCCTACCGTAATTTTTACTTCCTTCGATTCAGCACAAAATTTTCGTATGGACTATTGATACGGGATTACAGTCGTTACGTGGTGGCAAATCCTAGTCGTATTGATGACTATACTGCGTAAACAGTCACTAAATAAACTTTGCACGCATTTACGAGCACTGAACATTTTTACCGTTTTTAATCTAAAGCCGTCTGTATACGCGTATGACGATGGCTAAAACAACACAAGGAATCTGGCGTACATTATTACTGAATAACTTTGTCCAAAAAATTTGAGTTAAAACACCCAAATGCCGAACGATGATCATACAGAACTTTGCAGGTTTCTGGACTAAACGACCCCAGTCCGACCGGACCTCAGTCAACTGTGCCGGGCCCGACATCTACTCTATCCGCGTCAACTCAACCTTTCATTCTAGACAACTTTTCCCCACAAACTGGGAATATACTAAATTTACCTCAAAAAACAATTCAACTGTGTATCGTATGGAAAATATTTTACCGGGGCCACGGGGCAAGTCATAAAACCAACAAACTCCAACAGAAACAATGGAATGATCATTAGTGTGCAAGGTCACTGTGTTATATGTCACGGTAAAAATTTCTAGCTTTGAAATTTCTAGACGGTACAAAGACGGGGCAGAATAAGAAAAGATTACGACCAATGTGTAACTGCCGATGCCACAGCTGACTCTATAACTTTCAGGGGCATACATAGGTACAGAACGTAATGTTGACATCAAGGTAGTTCTGCGTCCAGTGATAAACACCCAATATACCACGGCATATACGACAGCAAATATCGCAATGTGAATTTCTTACTATCTTGCTCGCAATGATTTTTGCATCCGAGTCTATTTTATCATGGCCACTGGACCATTTCTGACGATTTTTACTAACAAAGAATCAGTTCACACTCACGGTGGGAACACATTGCAAAGACGTTCACAAAATTTTCATCAAAAGAAAGACTACAGTAATCCCCGTTTCAAAGATGTAGGAAATGTATAATTGATTGTTTATCTTGAAAGATCCCGAGCTGCAGCCAATGGAGAATCAAAAGACTTCAAATCAAAGACAAAAAATATAGAAAAAATATCGATATCCAAGCAATGTAAAAAACAGTAATTTTGATAGGGTCAATTTATTGTATATTATAAATAATCCTAAGGCCACTCGGAACAGCGTAAGATTATGATCGCAGTTGTTCGAATGCTACACTCACACTGTAGGGTAAAAATTGGAACTCAGATCGTTATATACTGCTTCTGCCATGCGAGCCCGCTTAGGCTAAAGACGATAAAATTACCATACATGTAATTATTGTTGCTAGTTTCTGTAAATTTTGCCGACTATTCGTTAGTAGTTGTCAAATTTCTTGATATCGATATCGGGAAAGTAAAGTCAGTTACAGACAATCGAGGAAGTACAGAAGAGTATATTAATCAGCGAATTAAATGAATCCTAGGTTACTATGAAAGTGAAAAAAGGTAATGTTGCGCCCTGGTCCGGAAAGGAAAGTTGATAAAGATTTCAAAGACACGTCAGATAATATTAGAGCAATTTCGTCAAAAAACAAGCTCAGAAAAACGTATAGAGAAGAACGACATCACGGCGATCTTCAGACCTTTCATGTTTCAGTCTGAACGGTCACCATTTGATGCTATAATCTATGGCAAGTGTCTCTTTTTGGACAACTCCAACAGAGATGAATGGATCGCGATTTAGTTTCATTGCCCCAACCTGACCGCCGGGAAATAATGCAGCTCATGGGCACCTCAGTGTACAATCGTCGCATGAACGTTTCCAGTGGCCGGCCACTGCATTGGCCTTTGACCGTGCATCGCCAGCAAACAACGGTTTTGGTCGTCACGAGAGCAATTTTCTCCGTCTGTGAGCGGTTGAGTGATTTGGGTAGGCCATGGTGCTACTGCTTTGGTAGCTCCATGTGTAGACATAGATCGGAATCGAGTTGATTTCGGCTGGAAGTAGTTCGTGCTCGATACAAAATGAGTCCGCATGTCGCCGGTTTTGTCCAAGTAACCGTTGGTCAAGTATTTTGCTCAGTGTAGTAAGAATCGTTTATTCATTGTTGACATCGTGATCGATCCGATGTACACAACAAATGTTTGAACGTTTACACCTTTGCGCGTCCCCTTGTGATTGGCAGCTGTTTGAACGCTTTCATCTATTGTTTTTTGGACGCTTCAAACACAGCATCGAAGCACTTTGGCATCAAAAAGCAACTTAAAATAGAAAAAATGAGAGAATTTCGCCGACAAGGTGATTCCACAAGTATTCACAAAACGTAATATGTTGGAACAGTGCTTTAATTTACACCATGGTTCTTGAAAGATCCAGATTTTCGGGAGCATTCGTTGACGCTGCTACCATGCATGTGCCACTCATGTTGGATTATGAATGCCCAGGGAGATAGGGGGTATTTATAGGCTCCCCCTGCCTTTAAAGACGTCAAAGCTATCACTTCTCTCTCTACTAAGGCAAAACTTAATATTTTAGGCTAGCCTTTTTGTCTTCGTCAACATTAACAGTCTATCATTTCAATTCCAGATCAAGGCGTCGCTTGGCAATGTGTGCTCAAGTTATGTGACATCACTTCTTGGCTTTTGGCCAGAGGTCTATAATCTTTCTTTCATGAATTTAACTTTGTTGTGTGCACCGGTGATTTACTGTCTGTTCTGTGCTGTTTTGTGTCTATAACTATATTGTGTTACGAATTTTGACCTAGTGTTCTCCGATTATGGAGTGGTATGATTGCGACTACTTTAAAAACGATACTTCCAACTATACTGTGTAGAGTTCTTTCCGCCTACTTACAAAATTACAGTGTTACATCATATATATTAATAAGAGTAGTAAAATCTGCAAAATTCTGATAATTATGCTGATTATGGTTGTCAGTTTTTATTGTCGTAAAAGTTGTTTACATTTGCCAACATGTAAACTAAGTGAATTTTAGCATCAATAGTTTTTGACTTGTGGCGAAACGAGACAATGACCTTTCCGTAGCGATCATTGCGATAAACAGATGTTTTATTGTATTTAGCATACAAGAGCACCCTAATTACAGTACTAAATAATTGTATAGCTACAGCAACGTTTAAAACATCGTCGTAAACCACGTGCCTCTTTACGGCAACAGCTCAGCGCTACCCGTTAAGAGACCGTGGTTGATTACGTAGAGATTCGCGGATCTATCGCTGGTTTCCAGCGCTAGCTGAACGGAGCCAATGAGAAAATAGGTCTCATAAACCCGCATAAATTATTGTAATGAGCAATACACAACGACTTGGGCTTATCTTGGTACTTACCACCACACAGTGCAGCGTTCACTGTCGATGAAGAGCGCCCAATGTGTAAATGTTTAATGTTTTTGGACTCAACCGCTCTATTCACACCAAACAGACGTCATTGATAATTATTTTACAAGGAAAAGACGGGTTTCTTTACACGAGGACAAGCGGCAGGCCGTCTCCATCGTGTTTCACGAGCCTTATATCGAAGGGTATCGCATAACTAATTAACTTGACCAGCTGGCGGCCCCACGCCTCGCTAAGTGCAGTTGCATAGAACAACACCGCTGTGTAAAACCCGTTGGTCAAAACTATTGATATAAATTTCCTTTTTATGTATCGATCTCTTCATTTAGGTTCACACTGAAAGATTTCTTATCATGCTGTAGGTATACATGGAGCTAGAAACATGAATGGTATAAATAGGGGCCCTTTCATTCGAGCAAGTGCATCGACTCCGCTATAGAAATGTACGCTAGGTTCCTGATCGTCTCTACAGCCGAAATCAAAGTCCTCGGCAAATTGCACAGTTGTTCAAGTCCGAGTATGTTTCATCGATTCATCACAAAAGTTACGCTAACAACGGAATCAAACCAAGAGGTTTAGTTTGTTCCTTGGGTTTGCAGTTCAGCCGGGTGCGTACGCGTTTATACGCGTACGGGGACAACGTTGAAGTGGGACCGGGCCTGGTTCGCTGCAGGCCGACGTCTCTTGTGTTCATATTCACATGGTGTCGCCGTTGCTATCGATCATGACAGAAAAACTCTCAAAATTTTAAAAACTGTCGGATTTAATGCAACGGAACCAGAGGATCTCAGAGCCTGAAAGTTCGATCGTGTACACAGACAACGAGGACCTTGTCTGTGGTTTACGACCCGACATGACTTTGTAAAATAATATTTTATAGCGGTTCGCTGTAAAGCGTAAAGATATTGTTTTGATGGCAGCGGCAGATGTAGCCGTTTTCGGGCCAGTGGCGGCCAGTGTATGACTGTTTGCTACAAATTAAGTAAACTGGAGGCGGGAATTTACTGACTAGCGATTGGTCAGAAGTTTCGGAGGAAACACTTGAAGGTGTATGATTGGCTACTGTCGTGAAGGTGGCTAATGACTTTCGGATGGAGCACGAGGTCGTGTCACTCCAGGCTGCAAGCTTGAACCAGACAGCACGTCGCAAGAGGCCAAGTTCTCCCCCCACCCCACCCTCAGTGGCAAATTGCAACCTTTAAATATCTGAGATTCACATCTTGCAAATTGACCTCTTTCGTAGTATAGTTACACAAAATTTACACTTTTATAATGTGCATCTGTTAGGTCTCACACCCTAAGTCACCCACGCTTTTTTCAGAGAACTTTTCCCTAACAAAAAGGAATAGGGTTTTTATCTCTGGTTTTTAGTGCGGGGTGCTAGCCACTGTACCATTTCTCTCTTCGCTAAGACTTTGGATTGTTTCCTGGGATTCAAGAACACATCAGCTCCAGAATAAAGCTTGCGAGCCACCTTCCCTGATATAGATTGTGAGTTTCTTGTTTATTGAGTGAATGGGAGTGTAGACAAAACCAGATTTGTGATTGGCTAACTCTGATGACATATTCTCATGAATAATTAATTGACCCCGCGGTTTCCTACCGTAATCTGCCAGAGCTTGATTTCTGCGTAGGTCAGCGGAGCGGAAATTATTGTTCTGGCTCGCGAAAATGCGTTTAAAACGATACAGTACACTGAAGCAAATGGATGGATCTGAAAGAGTTCAATGATCATCGTTAACTTACCACGTTAGATGTACTTTCAACAAAATCAAACGCCTCGATTGAGAAATGTTTCTCAGCGGGGTTATCGACACTGTGCAGTTGTACGGTTGCATCTTTTATGCACCTGAAATACAACTCTTATTAATAATAGTTTGACGAGACTTATCACCCTAAATTAACAAATTGTCTTTTGACGACAAGAACGAAAATGTTTTTAGTTTACTGGCAAAGTATAGCCACCAACAGGAAAAAGTCCCACAGCATTATAAAGAGCTTAAATTGAAGGCTTCGGTGTAAGCCATGAAATAACAAAACTTAAATGTTTCATGTTTCAACACCCCCTGAAGGTTTACTAATTGCAAGTGTGATAGCTCACTCAATTTTTATCAATGAGTCGCAAAGAGAATACGGCGAAGAATGTCTATAGCTTTAAATATGTTAATGAGAAGATAACAACAATGTTCAGCGTTGTCCAAAACATGTCACTTACCCGTTTTCAATGAAGGCATACTGTGTGGAGTGGTTTGGATTCTCCGTTGGAGTTCCTTTGCACTTTTCAAGGAATAACTCCAAATCCGTTGTGTTGGTCTCCACGGCAGCGCCTACGTAGATTCTCTCTCCAAGATTTACTTGGATCGGATACTCGTAGTCATAGTAAGGTGTTCCGTAGCTGACGTCGTGATAGAAGTCAAGATTGAATGAAAAGTTCCCGTGACCTGTCTCCGTCAAGTACAATTTCTCGCTGTCCACGACAAAGCTGGCATCCGCCCGGCCTTTCCTTGAGTACACACATTCAAAAGGTATCTCAACTTCTCTCAACCGCCTGATGACATCTTCATCCGCGAAACGATTGGAGACGGTGTTTTGGTAGATGATGTGATGTGACGTTTCCTAGTCGACGTGAAAAATTGGTATTTATCATTAAAAATGATATCTGAGTTTAAATATTTTTATCCAGCTTTGTAATCCAAAACGTTCACAAAGCGACCCCTTTGATTATTGTCTAAGTAGAGGTCACAGTTTCTTTAATGAGGTATTAGGTAAAGTGTAAAACTTTCGCCGTTTAGTGCCACAAGAAGTCCTTATCTGTACATGATAAGACTTATCAACTTGCCAAGTTATTCGGACAAGAAATTCATTTAAAGTCATTGACAGTATATCGTTTATTTAAATAGCCTGTTTTTCATAGGTTTGTAATTAAAGTTCCACGTTAACATATTTCATTCTCCAATGCTCCGGAAATCACTTATCGCTGAGGTTTCGAGAAGCGCAGTTTTTATCACTATTCCAAAAAATGATGGCTCAAACGATAAACGTTTCGATCCCTTTGATGACATGTCCAGCATACATATGCTGACGCAATATTGCTGTTGCCAATTTTTAACGCGACAAAGTAGGTGGTTCTTTTACTCCACACTCTTGACTCCACATACCAATGAGTATGAGTAACCTTGAACAAACTAACTCACCGAGAAAGTAGTACCACAGGCCGCATGCGTAGTTTCAAATGTAACATGAGTGACGTTACTGGAACCCGAACAAATCGGATCGATCAACTGCACGTCATCCTCATCCATTCCTCCTAAGATTGATCGATTGATGTCAATCTTCATCGACGTCTTGGCACATGTAACTGTCACATCTGAAACAAAGTGAGGTAGGCTGGTTAGCGTAGAGGGCGCTCATATCACGCTGTACATCACTCTAAATCTACGCTAACATACGTGTTATGTGTATTACACAATTCTTTAATTCCTTACTTCGATAAATCACAGAAAACAGATTTTAATTTTGAAAATGATATTTTTTTCAAATTTATTCAGAAAGCTGAATGAACTTTGCTCGCTCTGCTTACGCTTTACTTCATTTTTTTTAAATTCGTCAACGGATAATTAGAATAGTGTAATGAAAGCTTTTGTACTTAGTCATAAAACTCGCAAATCAAAGCGAAGAATTGGATGTAACCCACCATGCCCCACTGGTTTTTTATGACAAAAAGCGTTAACTGTACAAGTTTTCCGACATAAAACATGAATTATAGTCAAGGTGAACTACTTTTGGAATGGAAGAAGCACGCCTTTATTCATATCAGTTATGACAATGTTTTCACATTTAGATATCAGTTGATAAGACCACTACGCTACTGACAGGAAAGAACAGCCTGAACATGTAAAAGACGGATTTACGACATAATGAATTTTATAAACTAGGTTAAGATTGTCCTTTACAGAAGCGATTTATTCTTTAGCGCTGTCAATATTTATGGCGTTTTCCCCTGACTTATTGAGCCACTTTATGCGTCGATCCTCTTCGGCGTGTTCAAGATTCATCTGCTTTCTCGACAACTGTCCTGTAAATAATCTACACTATCTACGTCTCCGACTAGTATTGCATGCATCGATAATTTTCATCATATTTTCGGTTCGTTCGAAGAACGAGACGTCATCGCTGCGATCCCCGATCGTACACTTTGCTACTCTGAAGTTCGATGATGCAACCATCATGAAAATGGTGTAAATGTAAGATGTGGTTGTGAATGCTTTAGACGACATTCAGCTCGTCTCACATTTGACATATTCCCCCCTCATATGATCAATGACCACACCTGTGGTTTGCTGTGCCCCCTTGCTAACCTTTGTCGGTTTCGCCAGTAGTACTGGGGTATCCAGGGTATGCAGGAGATGGTGTAATAGTTGTAACGTCTAAAGAAACAAACACACGGACGACGTGTTATTTTTTGAAGGTACCATGCAAATTATACAACGCAGACTTTAAGAACTTTCGTCATAAAAATTGAACCAACCGCATTTTGATTCATAAAGCACATGAAACAAGCAAGTCTAGCTAGCTCTACATCTAGGAATGATTGTGTAGTAGCGCATGTTACCAGACCGGCAAATCAACGAATCAACGAGATTCTGTAAAGATAAACAATTTTGTGTTACATAATCCATAATAGCGGAGCATTTGCGCTTTCAAAGAAATGTCATTTCATTTCTATTATTCTTCTTCTTGCCGTTAAACACACCATTCAAACTTCAAAGTATGGTATTAGAGATGCAGTATATTGAAAATGAACGACTCAAACAAAGAAGAAGATCCACTTCCAAGCTTTTCATTATTACTGAAAGGAAAGGTTCCCAAATATCTTATCTGGTCACTATGTACATAATATCTAAAATTACAGCTGGAATGTACAATGGCGACTATATTGGATTGCAGCCAGCATATCATCAACAAGTACTTATACATTTCGTAGTTATATCAGCCAAATTTGTAATGCTAACTCAATGTGTAATAACACTCACCCATATGTAACGCAACATATTTGGTGATCTGTTATTACATATTTGAATAATAGATCAGTGAGTACAATAACATTCCTTATTTTAACCAATGCACATCGAAATATTCAGAAATACACCTGTTATTAAGGTTTACACACTGAGTTGCGGCCTTTATGTTATCTGTTTTAAAATTATACCAATATCGGGTCTGGATTTCATCACCGTAGTTTTGACTTTTTGATATTTATCAAAATCAAGAAATACCACGAGTAAAGATATTTCTTTAATACATTATTGAGCAAAACTTGTCATTGATCAACAAGCGAGCATACCAAAATCTTAGAGGCAGTTCGTCCACAATTATCTTAATTGGCTAAACCTGAAATAGAACACATGCTCCTAAATAATTATCATATTTTGACATTGATTTGAGCATCTTGCTACAGTTTCTCGACAAAAAAGGAATTAAATCCGCATGCAAAGTTTACCAGACTGAGTTGACGATGGACTTAGCAGACAGACAAGTATAGTAGATCCACTCTTTCATTGGCACTCATTTTATGAAACTAAATTTAAACGAATTTGGCAAACTATTCAAAATAATACAGCTCAGTATAGAAACCAGTGAGACCAGACACTAAAATATATTCGCTGAAGGAATATTATTAACTCTCAAGACTAGGAAATCAGCGGTCACCTCAAAGTTCAGAATGCGAATCAATCTCTGTAATAACGCTAGGGGAAATGCATTGTTTGATTTTGACAGCACACGATTAAGAACATCAATTTGTATCAGTGTTCGAAATAACGCCTGTCCAGCAGTCCGAGACTGGGTATTTTCCACCGGACTGGTAAAATAAAAAATTTACCAGTCTGTCGGACAGGTTGAATTCAGCGCGGGGTCGACAATTAACTTTGGGCGATCATACTTCATAGACCGTGATGTGACACTGGCTGTCCTGGATAGCGCCGCCAACGGTATCTTTTGGCCCCTCCTCAGTTCATGTATTGCAAGTAAGAAACAAGCCGATTGGACAGAATGACGCATGACCTTGAAAATCAACCAATCAAAGTAGATTTTGCATGAGTTTCAAAGTACTGTGTCAATCGACAATAACAAGGAATTGCGCAGTGGTGAGTTTTGAGGAATTATGCTCCGCAATTATCTTGGCCTATACCAACTCTCCCGGCAAAACGAAGAACACCGGAGGAAACCTTACGGGCAAACAGGGAGTATGATGCCACAAAACGTAAGAGAACAATTGTTCAGTCATGGAAAATTGAATTTAAAGATTGGTTAGTCACCGACGATAGTGCCCTCGAGCAGAAATTGTACTGCAAATTATGCAGAACTGTGTACGCGCCCATTGCCTAAAAACACACGCTGACAAGTACAAAAAATACTCGAATGCTTCATTTGTGAGAGGCTCTACAAATCTGAACACATGAAACTTCAGAGGGGCATAATATGCCAAGCAATACCTCGATGCAAAATATGCGGCTCCAGGTGACTCAGTAGCGGAACGGACACTGAAATCCATGAACATAGCAACATTTGATAAGCTGTCTAAACTATTCAGAAACGCTCATGCTCATGCAAAACTGTGTACATTGTGTACCTGTTTTCTCCCAGACTCACGACTTTAAATATATGATTGTATTGTGTTATACATGGAAACTGACAGTACGCATTGTGAATACAAAGTAAAGTACTCACGTATTGTGCAGTATGTACCTTGCGATTGATGTTTGTTTACAAATAAAGGTTATTTAAAGAGAAAGATGATTCCATACCATCTTCATTTGTTCACAGACAAGGTAATAGCCTATTACAGTATAGGTAACTCTTAGTTGTATTTGAGTACGTTTAATTGCAAGGCATAATATCAGGACTGGCAAGTTTTTGGCAGGACAGGCAACTTTTTAAAGTTACCAGTCCTGTTGACTGGTTTATATTTTCCACAAATTTCGAACACTGCAATTTGTATAAGTTTCAACACTTGAAAATGATTGCAAATTTTGAAGATTCGAAAATATATTTGAAGGGTGCATCCATTTTGACATGAGAATTGCAATTCAATCTATATAATGCAAACTTACTTGGACAGGCTTCGGCGAAATCTGGACAACAATCACCAGCTGATTCACAAACCGAATCGCAGTAACAACCGTGAACAGGATTATAACCTCCGCAGTATCCAACGCAAGAACCAGTGGCTAAAGATGAAAATGAGGGGATGGGACAATGAGAATCTTACGTCAGGTTTTCTATACTTACAATCATTAAACACTGATCTGGTCACGAGGGCTATAGCACCCGATTATGACCCCGAGGGGGGTCATAATGGGGTGAAGGTTATAGCGATGTGTGCCTGACCAGGTAATAGGTATTTTTAACCCACAACATGCTCATGATGATCTATGTTATTTATGTTCTTGGATGTAAGCACCGCAATTAAATAATAACACATGAGAGCGAGGGCAATATCACGATTTATTGCCTGCCCAAGGGATGGTGGTCATGATCGAAATATTGATGATGCCCTCGCCTACGGCTCGGGCATCATCAGTAGTACGATCATGACCACCAGCCCGAGGGCAGGCAAAAAATCGTTATATTGCCCTAGCTCTTATGTGTTATTATTTTTATTACACCGAACAAGCAAACATGCAAAGACACAAAAACACAAAGACTTCTTCGAGTACAGTTCGCCTTTCTGAGTCTTGACCTCAGCGTAACTTGCCAGTGCCGAGTCCGGGGTTGCCGCTGAAAGTTTGCCGATCTCCTCGGTGGCGTATCCAAATTTGTTGCTTGCATACTCGCTGAACACAGAAATTGCATTCCTTGTTGCCATTATCGCTCGTTTGCTGTTTACTTGCATCAAAATATCGTCTAACTGTGCCGGTGACAGCTCTGCACGACGTTTCGCAGCGATAGTAGCAAGTACAAGCGAACGACAATTTGTTACGCGCAGAAAGGATGCGCAGTAAGTAAAATGACGTCATCCATGTAATATCAAATGCAGAGGGCATCATCAAGTTCGCAGAGGGCATCATCACGTTCTTTTACATGTCACGTGAGTCGTGTTTACCAATGGTAGTGCACGCTGAATGAGTGAGGTGTAATAATATAATATATAGTAAGGCTTTAAAAAGTTCACTTAGCAATTCTCCACATCGTTAACAGTAGTACAAATGTATCCACAGAAGAAGCAAAGATTTCCCCATCACACTCCATTACGTCCTTAGTTGCTTTCCAATATTTGCTGTCATTGAGCTCTTAAATTCTTAGGCTGATGGAATGAACAATCTGGCCGTTTTAGGCAGAGGCCATTGTTCAAAAGCTGCAGACGACACTAAGCATTCGGCCACTTCTCAAAAACGTTGTATTTCCTTAGGGAAATAGTTTTCAAATTCTAGCCTTTGACCTTAAACGTATTTATTTTCTTGTCACGTGACTGTTTTGGCGAATCGCATCACGGTAGAGCAAGTGGAGTGTTGTAATAGTCGATAATCTACATCATTTGACTTAAAACAGTTCCTTTGTAAACAGGCAGTACCAGCTAAATATTTCATTCGGAAGAAGTTGAAAATAAAATTTCGATTGATATTATTTCTCAGCTTAATAATTCTGCATTGGCGAAGGTTATTACGGTATCGTATGTTCTGACAAAAGACAGCAATGTTGCTGAGCAGTGTAAACTTGTGCACTCGATCGCTGTTGTAAACTCTAGTACGAATTGGGAATAGTGGATATAAACGTTTGGATGTGAATCGAAAGACGTTCCAGCAGGAATCTGGCTGTTTACTAACCCTGTCTCTAAGGAGGACGCCCATGGTTGCCATTGATTGACATGCAATGCTGCATTTATCCTATAACCCTCACTCTTGTGTCAGAGTTAGAAGACTTGAATATTTTTTGCTGTTTTTCAAGAGGACGAATGCATGGCGACATAAACGGATTCATATTTCCCCCTTACTTTACCCTTTCAATATCATTTTTTACCTTCAGTGCTAGTGATCCATGGCGCATCTGTCGAAAAGTAGTAATCTGTTGAAGTTTGTGATAAAAGTTAAAGAAAACGAATATGAAATAGTTAGAAAATCGAGAAAATATCGTATGAAAATCTAGCCAATATGATTAAGTTATTGATGTTTTTAAAGCAAAAAAAAAAATACCGCAGGATTACTCGAAGTACAATGTAGCATTACCTTGCGTCAGGTATATTGACTATTAATCCACTGATAACTAGGTGCAAAATTTATCCTGTTTCATCTGAAGACATTTTTAGAAACGAAATTTTTGTCATTCTGCCGACGTTTTTGTCACAAGTACTACACACTCTGACAAATTACAGACTCAGCTGTTAGCAAGTCTAATACTCAATATTAAGGAAATGACGTCATAATACCGGCTGATATGAAAGTACACAAATGAACATTACAGACTGTTAAACACTTGACATATCCACGATAAAATGACATAACTAACCTGTGCCGTACATATAGACACGGAATCCTCTGTTGGTTACCGAATAATCAGAATAAAATATTAACCAGACTGTGTCTCCGTTAGAGTAAAAATTTGGAGGTAGGCTACAACCAGCATGGCGAGTGATAACCACGTTGTTACCGGGTGTGTTGCCATCACCGGCAGACACGAAGTCACAACAGCTTTCAGTGCAAAAGTCCTCCCAACTGACGTACAAATTTCGCCAGGAGTATGCTGCTTTTATTATCCACTCACATCTGGCATTGTTTGGGTAATTACTTGGATAGTTCGGAGAATCGATGGTTACATATCCCCATGAGGGCAAGTCTAGATACCCACCGCAAGCTAAGGAGAGAAGAAACATATTACTTTCGATTTCGTGAAGATTAATCTACGACGATTTTTAACTACCAGAGAAAGAACATTTTGATATTATTTCAAATATATAAGTTGCACCATTTAAGTATAGATATTCTACAAAATCGTAATATTTCAGCCAGTGATTAAAAAAGCATTAGATAAAACAACTTCTCACGATAGATCAATGTGCTTAATATGCCGGACTTCATACTCAAGTTCAATTATGAGATTCCTTTCTCAGTAATTCGGTTAAGTATAAGACAAGAGAAACTTTTTTTAGTGTAGCCATGGCATTCGATTGGGTTTCTTTCCCTTCATTGATTAGACGTACTTAAGCTAGGTGTGTCGCTCTTCCGTTTTCTACACGCTTTCGCAGAAGCTACTTAAGTTATCTATCTTTGAATATCAGGTTGAGTTCTAGTGATTACATCACCTGCCCAGGAGAACACACCAGTCAGCTTTGCATACATGTAAATGTTAATATTACATCAAAATTCACTAACAAGCATTATGTCATCTAACATCGTCCTACGTTATATAACTTCGCAATTTGTCATTAATCATTGCATTAAAAATTTAACAACAGGCTTATGTGCCTAAAAATGTTAAACGTCTTAAAATGAAACCAATCTTTAATCATGTACACTGAATACTTATACATTTCATGTAATATAGTAGCTAATTACTTTCCATGGATGGACATACTCACGTTCTGGGGTCCCATACCAATCAGGTGTGGAAGGCCACCAATGAGAGACAGCTTCAGGTGTTGTCTCGATGACGTCGGAAACTGTACGGCCACCTTCAATAGTAATTTATAGACAGGATAGAAAGTCATTATTGTTTGTGAATATATTTAATGTCCTTTGATCAGGTTGTTACGATCCTTCCTTTTATACTACTCTACAATGTCCAGGTGCACCAATAAATATTTAATATGAACCTTTATGTCGAGAAAACCGGTGATTTCCATTCTGTCACAAAGTAGACGGTGCGCACTCGAATTAGGATTAATATATTTCGAATCAGATGTTCCTTTAGCAAAAGTGAGCAACTGCTCGGTATGATGAAAGTGTTCAGTTACTCGACTAAGATAGGACTTTTCGAAGGTTTCAATTTATTAAATAAAGATTTAATGTGATTTGTTTAATTTGCTTCGAAGTGACTAAGAGAGAACATTGAAAGACTAAGATACGTGGCATGTGAACGAGAATATACACGTATCTTATTTCACGTAACCCTTCATGCCAGTTCACGTCTTACCTTCCGTTGTCCATGGTGATTCTGTTGAGTAATAATCTAAATGATAAAATAAGCGTAAAAGGTCATTAAGGTTGGTATCGACATAGTGCAAATGACTTCGCTCGTGTGTGTGACAATGCATTAGTTGTAAGATTTCATGTGTGTGCCAAATTAAGCTATTTTATGAATGAATGAACTAATTATTTATATTGAATGCATAAATAAAAAATAAATACGTAAGTGAGGGAATGAATTATTGACACTTCTACTTTCTACTTTTTTTCCAACACGTTCTGTATGTTTACTTTTAGAGGTCGTCTCAACAAAACAGTATACCACTTCACACTTGTGTCTCTTTGACATTAGTGTTTACTCATATTGCAAACCTTTGTTGATACAATAGAACGATGCAAACCTCTTGGGAATCAGCCATTGTGCATAGAAAAGCGATACGATCACGATAATAAAGTGCCAACATATACATTTACTACAGAAAAATCGGCATTCAAAGATCAATGTGCTATTTTGTTCGAAATCACACAACAAACGGCAATACGTTTTACTGTAGCTACGTACAAGAGACATTTCTAAAGAAACTAACCTGTGTCGTACATGCGGACACGGAATCCTCGACTGGTAACTGAGGAATCCGAATTGAATGTTAACCAGAGAGTGTTATCATAAGAGTAGAAATTCGGAGGATATCCACTGCAGCCAGAGTAACGATTAATTCTCACATTGTTACCAGGTGTGTTACCGTCACCAGCAGACACGTAGTCATAATTGGTTTCAGTACAGAAATCTAACCAGTTAACGTAAATCCTCATCCAAGAATAGGACGTGTGCACTGTCCAGACACAGTCCGCATTGTTAGGGTAATTGCTCGGGTAGTTTGGAGTCTCTATGTCGGCATATCCCCAGTAAGGCACGTAAATGGTTCCACCACAATGATATACTTCAAGAAACAAATTTTATGTAATTGGTAAAAGGAGTAGAGTAAAATAGTAGGTGACGGTCACGTATATGTTTGACAATGTAAATACATACGTTATCTTTTTATAACATTGACTTAAAGGAAGTTTCATTGCCATCAATTGTTGAAGAATGTACTTTGCTGTCTCCTGGTTTTGGCCAATTTGAAGGAAGAACTCCGATTATGCCCTGCATTTTAACACATTTTGCATGCAGGAATTGTTTTCCCAAACTTGAATTCGTAGATTGATTTCCCATCGGGTAGGATGTCTATTACTATTGGCCTTGTATTCATGCTCAGAACAACAGTGAATACTCGGAGGATGTGGGACGATACACTTCCTTGAGTTATGCGACGAGCTGAATGGGAATAGGACCATACGAAGAGAAACATGGACGTGCCACCATTAGGCGAACTGGAATTTCTTTCATTGTTCTCATAAACAGCCATTAAACTTTGATAAAAGATAATTTACCTAAAGTGGCTAGTATATTAAGGTGTAAAATGAATTATCACGAAACGTATCTGGTAAATATGTTATGTAGTATTACTGAAAGCATGGACTGTCTTCCATCGATAATGCCACTTTGTTGTACTCACTTCCAGGTGTTGTGTCCCACCAATAGGGCGTGGTCTGCCACCACCAATCACGCGTCGTTTCCTCAGTTGTTTCCACAGTTGTCTCTTCAGTTGTGAACGGACATTTTGAAGTACAGTTTCAGCGAAGTAATAGAAACAAAAGAACGAAAATGGGAAAAATATAGTTTATAATGGTACATTCTTTCTTGAAATGAAAAGTTGTTATTTCAGGGGATATAACAATTTGAATCATATGTATAACCTTCACATACTGGCCGTCATGAAAGTAAGTCCGCATTGTTGGGTTTGCTTCCATTCATATAATGAGAATACGATCACATTGACCATCCGAGGAAAGTATAATCCCTGATTGTCGTGTTTTGTAAATTTTTTAATTACATTATGAAAGCCAATAAGGGATAATTTTTAAGAAAAAATAATGTATGTCGTGCGCATGAGATGCTATCTGGTGGCCACGAGATATACTACGAGATACTTTCACGTGCGCACAAGACAGTATCTCGTGTGCACGAGATAATATTCATTTTTTTCTCTAAAAATGTCCCTTATGGGTTTCCATAATAACTGGCATACGTGAACAACACAGTGTACAAAGATCTTGGATACAGCGGAAGTTTTTAGGTTACATACCTTCTGTAGTTGGCCATACAGTTGAACCTACAAGCATTATAAATTATTTGATTAGTGTTTTATAAAGAGTAACATATATTTGAACTTTTCAACACTAAAAGTCTGGCTCACGCGTGTCACACTTCACACTATGCTAATCCAGAATGTTTCGATTTTCTAATCGTTAATCAAGCGATATAACACAATGACATTAGAAATCGTACAAATAAGTGGAATATGGTGATGCGATGATATTTTGTAGCGAAAGAAAATGGACACTAAAACTAGACAGCACCCAAACATAAGCAAATCTAGTCCAAAACCTTTCCCTTCACCATAAGTCGAATCTCCTTGCACTCCTACAGTCTCGCTGGAAGGGCTGTTTGATGCAAAACATGATTAAAAGCGCATAAAATGGCAGTTGTGTTCCATTACAGTGATTAGCACTTAAACTTTGGCGATATGGGAAGTTATTATACTATCAAAATTGAGATGTTGCCAACACTGTCACGTGTAACTGTCTTCCAGCGGTAATATCAGTCGATCACAAAGCAACACAGTCTAGTTAAAACATGGTCAAGAAGTCAAACGTTGTCAAAACAACATCTGCACAAGATCCACACAGTACAGTAAACGGGATGTGTGGATGGGTTGTCTCCTTTTGACTACGCGTGATCTCCTTACAGACAATGTTTCAATTTTGGCAGAGTTGATTTCTTTATTATTGCCTGATTTTACTGTCTTGACAATGATACACCTGACATTGGTAGCAACTCCTGAATTTAGGGACCGTTCAGTTTTTACTGCCTGGGGGCGGCAAATCTTGTCGCCGGTTTTCAAAAAAATATAGACCCCCTGCATTTTTTTGTGAAAAAAGATGACCCCCCCCCCCCGTTTGTCAGACGAAAAATTTGATGACCCCCCTGGCTAAAACATAACCAAAACCCACATGTCAAATTTACCTGCACGGTTTGGATTTGAACTCCGGTACGCGGTGCACTTTATCCGTGTAGCAGAGATGCCAGAGCACAAACTTCTCAGCCGCATCCATGCAAACGTCTGTTAATTAGGACAACTGTAAGGCAATTTTTAACTTCATTTCCATAGACAACTTATGTCCATCACACTGTTATGCAAACTCCCCTTTTGTCTCAGTGCTACCATTCAGGTCACCAGCATGTAAATGGTCTTTCAAAGATGAGATAGGCACTTAACCAGATACTACTGTAATATGAGTTGGCCGCCGAAGGCAGCCCGCTGCTTATTGTAGTGGGTGGCAAAGTCTGGGCCTGACGGGTAAAGAGGGTCATGGGCCACACGTCGATCATGGCCATTGCATGAAGTAAACCTATTTATTGTAGTGGGCCGCCGAAGGTAGCCCGCCGGTAAAGAGGGTCGATCATGGCCATGGCATAAAGTGAAATTTATTGTAGGTATTATGTTTTTGAAATGTGGTGACCCCCCCCCCCTTTCCTACCACTGAAAAGCAATGACCCCCCCCCCTTTGCGGATTCCACAATTACGATGACCCCCCCCCCCCTGGATTTTACCGGCCCCCCGGCCATAAAAACTGAACGGTCCCTTAGACCATACATCTAGTTCTCGTATTGTCAACGATATAACGCAACCACTGTTAGCGTGGTCGTTCTTGACGGATGCATGTGGATACACGGACAGACTGGTAGTTATCCAGGTCAGCGGAAGATAGATAGATAGGCAGACAGACAGACAGGCAGACAGACAGACAGACAGACAGACAGATAGATAGATAGATAGATAGATAGATAGATAGATAGATAGATAGATAGATAGATAGATAGATAGATAGATAGACGGATGGATGGATGGACGGATGGATGGATGGTTTGGTGAGTGAGGGGGTGTATGGATGGATGGATAGAATAGATAGATAGATAGATAGATAGATAGATAGATAGATAGATAGATAGATAGATAGATAGATAGATAGATAGATAGATAGATAGATAGATAGATAGATACATGGGGAAGGAGGAAGGGATGTATAAAACACAGAAAGATATAAAGAGTGACAAACTGGCTAATTGATTTTGAAATTCTACAACCATCACATGGTCTGATAAACATCTTAAAGATATTTCTATATTGTTCTATGTACTAAAGATTTCGAAGTCTTAACATTGGCACTGTCTTTTTGTACGTTTCACAATTTTTACTTTGATCCTAAATCTGAAACTATGGGTATATTGTCGTGTCGAAACTGTGAAAAAGGGATGGTTTCAAGGCGAACTTGAAAACATAAAAATACGGTTGGAACTAATTTTGGTCATAACTGAAGGATGATGAAGTAAGGTCGTAACAATTTGCAAATGTAAGATCATCTGCTTTTCTTTTTAAGTTACACACTTGTTTTTATGAGTAATTTGTAATATTGCATCATTCAGCTATATGGCACCTTACACTTTTGAGAAATTTGAAAATTATGAAGATCAAATTGACCCAAATTACTTCCAATCGTGTTATTGGTATCTTTTTAGCGATTTCACAAGATCCATGCGTATGTCCCGGAAAATATTGACCATTTGTTAGGAAAGTACAGTGGCACTAAAGTCTATATTAGGTGATCCTTTCAGTTTAATAAAATCATGTATATTTTATGCAAATACAAGATGATAGTTACCCACCTTGGTCATAAACGTACACACGGAAACCTTTGTTGGTAATAGAGCCATCAGATGCAAAGGTCAACCATATAGTATCACCAGATGAATAAAAATTGGACGGCCGAGAACATCCAGAATGTTGATTAATCACCGCGTTTTGTCCAGGGACGTCTCCATTACCAGCCGACACGAAGTCACAACACTCTTCGGTACAAAAGTCATTCCACGAAACATACATATATCCCCATGAATAGGCTGCGTGCACAAACCATACACATCTTGCATTGTTTGGATAATTACCAGGGTAGTACGGAGTATCAATTCTCGCACTGCTCCAGGGAGACAGATAGTAAGTTTCACCACAGTCGTAAACTGCAAAAACGTATACAATTATCGATAAGTCTTCGCGGAAATGAATTAAAGAGGTGCTCATCGAGTAAATGATCTGTGTGGACCATCTTTATAGCAATTCATCTGATTTTTGTCGAAGTAGTAAACTATCATAAACAAATGAAAAGAGAATAATCTTTGACGATTTCAATAATAGTCTACTATATATGATAACACCTTTCATTGAGTTCCCAATGCACCTGTATTTTTATTTTATACTGTTGAAATGTAAATATTATCCATAGAAACGAGCTTGTAATAATGTATGTACGGATTTTAACGAGAAGATAACGAGAAGATAGTGTGGACAAATCGGAGAGCCAAAGACCGTAAAAAATGAAAAAAGTTACGATTGGATTAATCCCATTGTCAGATAGACGTCATGTAACCATACTGATGTCTTTGTGTATATATAATATAATGGATTCCTGACAGAGGGTAAGTTTATGAACACCTCTCGCGAAAGAAGCTACACAATGTTTTATCATTAGATGTCGGCGTGAATGCTAATTGCTTTCGGCCACGCAGTTCTTGTACTCACTTCCTGGAGTGGTATCCCACCAATTAGGAGTCGTATGCCACCACCAATCCGGCGTTGTTTCTTCCGGTGCAGAAGTTGTTTCCTCTGCGAAATAAGAAAAACAATCTCTTGTTATAATCATAGCGAGATATACATGGACGTGATGGCATTTGTTCTTCAGACATGTTACTTATATCAAGTCATTGAAATGTCTGTCTGTCTCATTGCGTAGAATTTGATGACGTGTCTTGCTATTTCTATCTGATTGATGTCATGCAACGCCTCTTATTTCGAGGCTAATACAAAGCACTGTTGTAGAAAGTTCCTAAATTGGATTCCACGTTTCGATAGCACATGTAATACTACAGTCATAGGTTCATGATACTTATTCTCGAAAAACCGACATCTCTTTTTGAAGTCTATATTAAATTTTATTTCTTTTAATCATTAGAGCTTGCTTTTACCCGAATATGTTTGCTTTGCCTATTGAATTTTCTGATTTATGTTGCATGATAGTGTTAACACATTATAAGACAATGGTGAGTAAGATCTTAAATGGTTACGACTGTTAATTTCATCATCCAAGATGCAAGCACAAAAATGTGCCGCCAATTTTCTTGTTTTAACGCTGACATGGAGATGGTTAGGTGACTGCTCTGAATAAAGTTAACAGTGGTTTTCATATCTGAAATTCTTCATGTTAGAAAGGGGTTGCAAAAAGACACCAAAGCAGTGAATATTGTAGCCTTAAGTCATAACACATACCAGGTGTTCATTTTTAGGAAAGGCCAAGGTAAGGATAAGAATAATTAACCCCTCACGTTTGCTACAGCACAGTAAATTATGAGGTCATTGAACAAGGGTTGATAAAAAGATATGATGTTGCACTGACACAAGCACGATTGAAAGACTCATTTTGTTGCAGGATTAGAAATGATTAATATATTTTGTAATCTATAAATGGTCCAGGAGAGTTCCTAAAATACATAATCTGTTATATTCATTTTGTTTCGTAGCATCTGTTCTATCATTATTACATTTCTATGTGCTGTCTCAATTTGTGCACATCTTACCATTAGTTGTCCACGGCATTTCAGTCGAATAATAGTCTGTAAAATAAGTCAAGAGTAACGTAAACACGCGTTATAGGGCAACATTATTGACCATTGGAGGATGATCTAACCGTTTCACATTGAGAACGTATACATACATACACACACACACATATAATATATATATATATATATATATATATATATATATATATATATATATATCACAGTAGTCGTTCTACCTTGATCCAAGCCATTTCGCTTATAGGATGAAACGAAAATGAAGTGGTTTGTTGTTGATGTTGTGAACAATGCCTGAACCAAGACTCACAGAAATGATACGGCAAAAAGGGAAACATATTAATAACAAAAACATTCCCTTTCTTTGGTTGTTGGACTCGTTTACCCTGCTATTCAAAAATGTATTCTTGTTAGATTTCAACCTCAAAGTAAACCAATATTTCTACAAATCTCGGAGAAATGTTGGTGTTTCTCAAAATTTCATATTGAATTTAAATGTAAGATACAAAAGTATGTCCGAAGAAACTTGGATGCTGAACATTTCAATACTTTGTCATAAACCGGAAGATAAGATGACAATTGACATAACTGTAAGCGTGATTTGAACGTTGCGAGTGTCTGTCGTTGCAAAATTGTCACTTTCATGTATTTTGCATTCGAACTGATCCTTTTTTTGAAATTTATAGTCGAAAGTGCGCTGAAATTTGATGTGATACAACGTGATCAACACAGTGTGTTGAGACCTATATCACTGCTAACTATCATATCAGTACATATACATGAGTTACCCAACAGTATTGACTGAGACCAATGTAAAGTAAGTAAAAGCTGTGTAATTGCAATTGGATAAGCTTGAAACAGTGGGAAAACGTCTTAGGATCCTGTTCTCAACCTATTTATATTTATGTAGGATATACTATGCAGATAATTAATGCCAACGCTAAACCATACTCTATCCTTTATTCTAAACCCATTAAAAGTTACGTTTGATACGCTTCGTCTAAAGAAAGTCTCAAGATTACAGTGATTTCAGGTATAAGGTGACGTTAAGGACATCTGGCCGAAATAATGAACGGGTTTACTTGCTAAATGACAACATCACAAGACACAACTATCGTAAAATATTTGAAACAGCAGCTAATCTTGAAGCTCTCTTATAATAAATCCTATGGGAACATGTCAATCTGAATTAACTTGCCTGTTCAAATAAAAAAAAATCTGTTTCACAAATCCTTCAAAACTACTTTTGAACCAACGAGAGGGGGGGGGGGCTGGAAATGAACATATAGCACAATATGAAAATAGAAGGTACACTTTCAATGTTATCGATTCCGAAAGTAGTTCAATGTACTTCTAATGACCTGCAATTGGAATGTGATAAGTTTGAATGAATTGAAATAGTATTAGAACAATGACACTTTTGGTAATTTCATATTCGTGATAAGAATTTTAAAGTGTCCTACCGGTATCGTACATGTAGACACGGAACCCACGATTGGTCACGGAAGAATCTGAGTAAAACGTTAACCAGACGGTGTCCCAGGAAGACATGAAGCTCTGAGGGTAAACACCACACCCAGCATGTTGGTCAATAATCACATTGTTTCCGGGTGTGTTACCGTTACCAGCAGAAACATGGTCACAACAGCTCTCCGTGCAAAAGTCTGACCAATCAACATAAATGTTCCGCCAGGAGTATGCCGCTTGTACAATCCACACACATCTGGCGTTGTTTGGGTAATTGCTTGGATAGTTTGGAGAGTCGATATTGATAGACCCATAGTAAGACAATTGATAAGTGTCCCCGCACGTGTATACTTCAGAAGAAAAAGATGCAAATAGTAAGAGCTCCAAAGAATCCACAACAATAACATGAAATTCTCTGTAATACTTTTCACCGATAAAAGTTATTGTTTTCACAAGACTTAATCGACAAAGTCATAAATAGTAACAACTTTACAATAATGAGTATCTTATGAATGACACAATGTTATTGTATGACGTCGCGAAATCAATTTGCTTCGGAAAATACAGGCTACATTCTTTGGGATTTGCATTTGTACATGCATTTGTAGAGTGTTTATGTTCTCGTTCAATTTTCTTCTACCATTTGGCGATGTTGACAATGGTCAATATTCTAAAAACTGCAAAATTCTATGCTTATCATAAACGACGAGAAATATGGTTCTGTCCCTAATTTTTTTTAATTAAATAAAACTTGAACATCCATTAAACAGTGCGTATTCGCTAGGTTGCTGGCACCATAACAGGCCTAGCACTATAGGCTCTGTTACGATAGTGTTTCTATTGTAAGCCGACAAAGCGAATGTAGTGTTTCTTTTGCATGACCAGCTGAACATAGTTTTGTACGGCACATTATATGGGGTGACCATATGTGTCTATGAATTATTTATTTTTGGTTCTATGAATGCACACGTGTCGCTACGTCGCTTGTTTTCAGTGAGCAGTGTGATCTGCAAACTTTCACAGGTACACGTACGTTTGCTTCCCAGATGTCATTTCGGTAACAGGACAGTTACCACCAGGACATTTAGTCCCCGGACATTGCCACCGACCATTTACCCCCCCCCCCCCCCTCGCTATTTACAACCGGACACTTACCACTCGTACACTTACCATACAAGACACTTACCACCCGGACAATCACACCCTCTCTTAAAAATTGATTTTAAAGGACGTCTGATTCATTATCTTTATTTTCAAACAGTCTCAACTTTGTTTTGACGGCGGGGTTCCGAGCCGTTATGTCTACGTATACTTTTTGTCTGACCCAAGATTTGAATTACTGCTGTAATGTCGAAATTCTTCATGAAGTGTCGCACAAGAACCTTTTACTGCATAGGGATGTTTGTGACTGTGTCCAGTCTGTTCAGCTTGTCTGAGAGAGGACTCTGTCAGTAATCAACGCTGTTCAAGGTTATAGACAACACGACTGACCAATAATTTTCTCAGGTTTTGTTAACTTTCGGTCATCTGGTCATACTTTGGCAATTTAGATATTTTGCATTCGATTTTAGTCCTCCATTTTATTTTTCATTAAAATACAAGTTGTTTATATAATGTTGAGTGTATATAGTGGGCTTTGTTTGACCGATATGCCGTCCAGAATGAGTAAAGTCATTCAGGATTCCATCACTAAGCTAATTTATATGTACGCATATGCCATGGTACACCACACTGTTGTATTAATTTTGAAAAAAAAATCATTCCAGTTTCGTTTAAGAATTGGCCCTTGACATTTAAGCATTATGACGATTGCACTGCTGCCACGTATAATCGAATCACAAAGCGTATTAAAGACAAACTCGTGTATAACAAGTGCTTTGTCCTCCTGCCAAGTTTGAACAATGTCTGGTGTAGTCTGCATGATTGCCTCGGAAAATGTAAATGTATCATTGAATAAATATCAACGTTAGAGAGGAGTATATAAGTATACAGTTTTAGCAAGTATGACCTAAGTCCGATGATGCACCTATCTCCGTATACCTTATGCATGTTCCTCTGTCATGCGCCGGGAGAACGTGACCACAAATCACCGGTAATTTTTTTGTGTCATACACCCTATAGTCCTATTGCTGCTGTTTGGCGTTGTGCCCTTGTTAAAGGGAACCAGTTATCTTCTAAGATAACGTGTTGTTATACTCACTTCCTGGACTGGTATCCCACCAATCTTGCGTGGTACGCCACCAATCCGGAGTCGTCTGCCACCACCAATCACGTGTTGTTTCCTCCGGCAACGTTATTGGTTCGTCGGTTGTCTCCGCGGGAATTGTGTGGTAATCTTCGGTTATCAATTTTCACAAAATAATGGAAAATTAATGAAAAAAGACAAGTTTAACCGAGGTGGAGAGTTAGAAATGGAAATTGAGTTTCGAGTATAACAATGTACATGATTGTTCGTAAAATCAAAATTGATTCATTACAAATGCAGGATGTACTCGTATGAATTTTCGACAATGCGTCATCAAAGTTGCACGATATTGAGCACACACTTTGATTATGTCTTTGATAGTGTGTTGGCACTTTATTGTGTTTGCACACTAGCAGTGCCTTTCTAAAATTCATAAAATTCCAAAGATTGGGTCGTCTAATGATTTACACTACCATGCTATCTTCACAGAAGCGTTATTCTTGATTGCAGTACGTGGATGTAACTGTATGTGACGGATGATATGTAGCTAGCACGGTCGTAAAATGCCGTCAAGAATGAAATTCATTTCAAAGTTACTGTACTAAGATCTTATCACACTGGTCTGCACAATTTGAAATATTTTTTCTTTTGTTGTACACCAAAACGAGATAGATTGAACCCTGAAACTTTTACATTTGCTCTCTTTCTTTTTCGGTCACATGACTGATAACAATGACTACCTTGAATGCAATACATGTAACATTCAACTAAGTCACTTCCCTCGAAAATACAACGTGCATTTTTATGAAAAACTCACATTTTACTTGACCAAAGATATACAAAACATCATTTACATTCTCAGTTTGTCAAGATATATTACCATTAATAATCGCGCAAGCGGCTTACTGACTACGCATGCGCAGATTCATAATATACTATACGAGTAACCGGAAGTGTACCCTACTTTCATGGGCGCCGCCATGTGTATTTGAGTACTTGTAAATACGAAACGTGCAAATTATTATTTTATAACACGCCATTTATAAAATATATCTCTTTTATTAGCCAGTAAGTGTTATTATCCACCTTGTCGCTGATACAAATATCGTTAATATCACGCATAAAAAATAGAAAAAGGGAGAAAACTGTCGTGCATATGAATGGGGCATACGCAAAGAATGCTGGGATTGAATTTTAGAAAAGCGCCCCTGTGTCAATAATTAGATTCAAAAATTGCCAGCTTTTAGACGGAACGCGCGCTATAGTTTCAGCTTGCAAGTGGAAGGTGGGCAGTGCGGTTACCATTGCAATGATAATGATTGCATAATACGTCCCTTGTTTAACGCAATAGGCTGTTATCATGGTAAAAATTGCCAATTTTGTCCAACATTTTTACACATTACAGAAAATCTATACCTGCACTGCTGCAGGGTTTGACGTCGTGTACATACGTGAACTGCTTTCATCAGAGGGAAACTGGGCATAGTTGTCATATAAACGTTTATGAAGTAACAATTAATTATATTTTATCATGAATCAATACAAATAACATTGCCAATCTTAACCCCTGGCGCGACACCAAGCGCTGAGTCCAATATAATATTAATTACGCACCAGGTCTCTAAAACCGAACACTTTATTATCAATTTAACTTTCTTGGTGAGTTTTGCTATTCCAGTCTTTATTCACAGTTAGTACAAGTACAATCAGAACAAATTTTAACTCAGTTTAAATCTTGAAGAATTCAGGCATAGCCTCGATTTGACGTATAGATTAAAAGAGCAATCTTCAATACAAAGCATAAAATATATGAAATGATTGCACTGGTGTAGTAAAGCTCAGAAACTTCACTGACCACGGGTACTCTGTTGTTCTGAATTGATAGTGTGAATCAGATACAATGCTTCTATTCATGCAAAATTATTCAAATCAACATCATGATGAAAATAAATGATTATATGATCGTGAAAACTCCGAGGTTGACAGATATCTGTGTGAGAAAATTGATGACAGAATGGCGTTTCGACTGAAATGCCAGTTTCAATGATTTACTCACATGATATACAACAAACAAATAATGAAACATGGCTTAAGTGATATAGCCCTCTAATATGCGGTGATATTACCCTCCTGTGTGCAGTGAAAAAGGCCGTAACCGTACGCGTCGTTTCTGCTTGTACCACATTATTGCGTATAGTGGCTTGGTATTTTCTGTTGGGTAATGGCGTTTGAAATGGTACAAGAAGGTAGTTCGACTTGCGTTAGACTATATTTAGTACATTTTACGAGAAAAGCTGTAACATTGCCTCCATTTTAGACGTTAATGTAAGCTGACCTTCAACTTCATATATCATTGAAGTCTCGACACTCGACTACATTCTACGTAAATGACGCACGCGGTGAGGGTATCATTAATATTACCGCCATGAGCACAATCCTTTTTGCGGGCAATAAATCTTAATCTTTCCCTTGCTGCCGTGCGTTATTATTTATTAGGTCGAATTCAATCTGGTGCTCATGTATACGGCAGTTACAGCGACTTACTCATCCAGGTATTATGTAGCGAATGTGTAAGTGAAAGAAGATTCGACTGAGTAATAAAACGGAACCAACAGAATACCATAGTACCATATTATAAGAATGCCTTTCTGTGATACTGATATTCCATTGCTGGTGAAGTTATTATTATTTTAAAATTCAAATATAAGTTCGCTGGCAGCAACAAAAACAAAACTATGTGAATTATGTCAATTATTTTACGCTCATGTAATATAAATTACTAAAAACTACAGAACGCTCATGCAATGACAAAGAACAAAACAGAAAATTTCATCGATCACAATATGTATCATTCACTCTTATAACAGTTTAGGAGAGCCTATATATAGTCACTTTCATATTTCACGTATACAGTAAGAGATATCTTACCATCAGTTGTCCATGGCATTTCCGACGAATACCGATACTCTGCAACATAAAGTAAATACACAGATTTAATAAAACTCAAAAAGTATACGACCGTACGATTGTAATTGAATAGTAGAATCGACTATAATAGGTCGAATTCAATGCCAGAATTTGTAAATGTCATATCTTTTTAATGTCAGAGCATAAATCTGATTTGAATCAGAATCTTCAAAATGTTCCAAAGATGCCTTTAGTTTATAAAAATTCAATTCGGAACAAAATATGAAAGATCTGGTGTCATCGAGCGCTTCACACATCCACTTCTGTGAGAACAAGGGATTGAACAGGCATAACACCGCCCTTAATAAAAGATTGTCAAATGGAAACTTTCGTCATATCGGATGTTATCAAAGTTTGTTATCAACCTTGCGGTTCTAATGGTGCGCCCATAAGTTTCAAAACGTTCAATCTGGAGCCACGGTATTCTAACAATCGATACAAATTTAAGCATTATTAATTTACCATCATGATATACAAAAACCACCTTTACCCTGTTCAGAAAACTAAGGATACTAATTTATTTCAGAAGGTTGCAATGCCTGAAAGTGAGAAATTATCAAAAACAGTCATGATAGATTTTATCTGATAGTTGTTCTGACGTACGTGATACCATTTACTGCAAAACAATAGAGTATTGCTGAAAAAGTATATATCATGAAATGGAGTGTTCCGACAAATTTGTCTTACCTCTGAGTGACATCTCTCGGAACACTTCATACCTTTATTGATAGTTTTCTTTCATGTATCAACTCAAGGTGGCGTTGCACTTACCAACACACTGTTTTTCCAAAGCAATATTTCTTATCAAAGATGACATACAACCCCCGTATGTGTTCAAAAGACAGAGAATCTACAATTTAGTATGGTGGCAATAATTTAATCGAAGGATGAACGTGGTACATTGTGGGTAAAAATTTTGATTTTGGTATTCATGATAAAAACTTAAGTAAAAAACCTGATACTACTTCATGAAATGGAGAGGCTGTGATGAGCCAAAGAGAGGCTGTGACAGAGTCTAGATAAACGATAATGAAATGTTCGTTATACTGTGAGGTTATTTATCGAATACCGCCATTACTTCCGATTGCATCTTACTACAGCTATATATTATCTAGCGTGAAATAGCACAAAGAGCAGAACAAAAATCAACTGGAGCTGTGGAGAAACTGTAGTTCTACAAGGGTTATTTTACATTAAATTCACAGGTAGTGGCCTTCCATTTTTTGTGAAATTTAATCATCGTTAGATGTTTTTTATAGAACAAAATGACTTTTACGTCCATTTAACATTTGAGGTCAGTGGAGTCTGCGTTTATTATAATTGGACTCTGTATTACGATTACATTTTATGACTAACCTTCGTCATAGACGAGCACCCGAAATCCTCTGTTGGTAACTGAGCCGTCCGAAGTGAAGGTAATCCATATGGTATCACCGGACGAATAGAAGTATGGGGGCGTACTACATCCAGAATGTTGGTTAATCACCACGTTTTGTCCTGGAATGCCACCATTACCAGCCGATACGAAGTCACAACAACTTTCGGTACAGAAGTCATCCCACCAAATGAACAAATATCTCCATGAAGCAGCTGCGTGGACAAACCATGTACATCTTGCGTTGTTCGGATAATTACTTGGGTAGTTTGGTGATTCAATCCAAACAGTGCTCCAATAAGACAGATAATATGTTTCACCACACTCATAAGCTGAAGAGACAAACATAGGTTAGGCTTCATGAATTAAAGAAATGACGATATTTCAGGCAAGCTAATAACTTGATTTTGACAGCTCAGAGCGGTAACTTGGTACACATGCTGGTATTGCAAAAGCTTTTGTAAGATTAACGTGCCGTAAAAGTATTTTTGCCACAATCTTTAAAAAACATATCTGCATGCACTTGCACGCAAATTATCTTGTAAGTGAGGAAGGATAATCATTATGCCATGTTCAAAGACTTTTTGACATGATTGCACTTACGTCATGCTGCTAGGGGATGTAAATGCCCATTGCATGATAAAACTGCGGCTTCAAAACATGACAAAAAGAAGATGTGCTACTTCCATATCGGTTTATAACTCCGCAGTTGCATGTTTACGGTTGAATTGCATCTCTTCAATCTTTGTTTAGATACATTTGGTAATGATACTCCTTGGAATCAGCTATGATTTGAAAACTTATAAAGGCGGCTGTACCGGCTAAATAGTGCCGCATCCAAGTTGCAAATATCTAAAAAGTACCGCGTAAAGTAAGTGGTTCTGATTTTTTGACGTAAAGTGATTTAATGGGGTCGCCTCGAAGAATATGTAATATTCCCCTAATCATGCTATAATATGTTGTCATTTCGCAAAGTTTGACAGAAATTGTCCCAGGATCGAATGCACATCTTCAGAAACCAACTCAGAGCGTTAAAAAAAGCATAAAACTCTCTCTCTCTCTCTCTCTCTCTCTCTCTCTCTCTCTCTCTCTCTCTCTCTCTCTCTCTCTCTCTCTCTCTCTCTCTCTCTCTCTGTATGTATGTATGTATGTATGTATGTATGTATGTATGTATGTATGTATGTATGTATGTATGTATGTATGTATGTATGTATGTATGTATGTATGTATGTATGTATGTATGTATGTATATATTATATATATATATATATATATATATATATATATATATATATATAATATATATCATTTCTTCGAGTCACCATTCAAATTATATGGAATGACAATAACATTTCCTTGAAAAGCACCTGCTTGCTCTTTAGAGCTTCTTCAAGTACATCTTCAAAGTCTTCTACACAAACAAGTATTTTTGAAGGTTTCAGAAACGTTAATCTTACTTCTGTGTATGCCAAATCGAACAAATTTCACTGTTATCTTGCAATTTATAAGCATAATGACATCTGCACATTTCATCACCCTCTTTAGATGTACCTGCAAAAGCTCTAGCTGTAGAGCGAAACGTCGCACGCAAGAAATGCATTTCAGTCTAGAAGAAATAACCAGAGTATCAGGCATGGTCCTTTTCAATTTCAACTTTTTTTTCATTTATTAATCCGTCACACAATCCACTAGGGATCTCCCAACTGTGTATGTCTTATATGATCCATGTCAGTGACGGGCCTCGGACGACTAGGCAGAATAATGCATCATAATGGGAAGAACAATCAGCACAATAGTATAAAGGATAAAAAGGACAGCACGACATGCTGCAAGAAGGATATACAACTTGAATGACAAGCGGTTCATCAGTTGTTTACCAGGATGTCTATTTTGGGTATTTTAGGTTTGGATTTAAAATCAACATAGTAAGATTTTCCTGGATCCCCCAGTAGTGTTAATCGGACTCCCATTGCCTTACCTTGAGTAAACACAGAAGTTTAAATGATATCAATAAGGGGTGAACCATTCGATTTCTGGGGGGGATGGAGGAAATGGGTGGGGCAACAAATTTTTTTTTCCCATGACTGTGACAGCAATTTTTTTTCTATTGTCAGTCCTGCATCAAGTTATTTTTTCTGTATGCAGTGGCAAAGCAATTTTTTTTTATTCTCGCTTGCCAATTTTTAATACAATATGCTATACATACACGTTTATTGGTTCACAACCGGATGTTTTAATAACTTGTTGTGTTTATGGTTCTGCTATTAAAATTTTATGTACAACAAATAACTAGTAAAAAATCCATTTGGAGCTGACTGATCTTTTGAGTGCTATATCCCTGATCCCTCTGAGTTGCTTTCCTTCAAGCCATCATAGTAGCACCAGGAGCCAGAACAAAATATCTTGCATGTGTAGTGTGACCCGTTCCAATATGTTACAGCATGCAGTACAAACTTCAACTGAACGAATTTACATCAGGCATCAACAAAATGCACCCTACTTTAAAATTTCGTTTGAAAGCTCGACACATGAGATAACATACCTCGATCTTGTGGTATACAAAGGTCAACGACATAACAGTGAGAAGATACTGGACATAAGAAGAACACACGAAAACCACAGATACGTTTCAATTCCTACATAGAACATCATGCCATCCAAAATCTACCTTTAAAGGCCTGATCAAAGGCGAAACACTAAGGTACATCAGAACTTGCAACAATGAGAATGATTTTAGTGCTAAAGTCAAGTCATTCAATGCAAGATTAGTTGAACGTGGCTAAAAACAGGATGAAATCTCTAGAATTACATCACAAACAAAGTTCGTCACCAGAATTACGCAATTACAACACCAGCGAACAAAAAACAGAATGAAAAACACACTTGTGTTCACAACAAGACATAAAGACACAAGCTATCAAACTAGCTCTGTGTGAAAACTGGGATCACATAGAAAAGGACGAAACATTAAGGAATTTATTTCCTAAACAACCGATCATCGCTTACAAAAGAAATACGAACATCATACACACTGATTAAGGCTAAAGTCCATTGCATTAGAAACAAGTCAATGAACGAACGAACACATTACGATCCAAACATAAACATTCTGGCTTCACTGCTAGAACCACAGGAGATCAACAATATTGACATGACATAAAACAAAAAAGATATGCACATATCTTAGGCGACTGAGGAAGAGACCGCTCTGGTTTCGAAACGTGGGGATAAAAAAGAGTCACCGCTGTCAAGGACACATTTGACTACGCCCACGTCTCGCCATGGCTTATTGAAAATTAACGACTCGTTTCTTAATTTTCACACTAACAGCCAAAACTCAACTCAGACACTAAACATACCAAAGCACATACAAGACGAGATGGCTGTTGTTTGAAGCCACTTTCCCTTTATTACATTGTGTAGTATTGAAGTTTATTTATATGCCAGATTTTTTACATCAGGATTCACTCTAAAATATACATCAGGATTCACTCTAAAATATTGAAAATATTAGTGCCGCCGTAGGCGGCCGCCCTCCAGCGTTTTTTTTAAATCAGTCCCAAACTTTGGTGATTTTAGCACATGGCGACAAATTTTTTTTCTCTCCTGTCTGTTGGAACAATTTTTTTTTCTCAAGCCATTGTTGGATCAATTTTTTTTTCTGTCCTTCACCTGCCGACAAATTTTTTTCCCCAGATCCTCCATCCCCCCCCCCCAGAAATCAAATGGTTCTCCCTAATATGTTTAGATGCATTTGGCAAATCGTGAAAGGTGAAAGGATGTCTTGCGAGACTTTTACAAAACTGTCAAAATACTTTCTCTCTCTCTCTCTCTCTCTCTCTCTCTCTCTCTCTCTCTCTCTCTCTCTCTCTCTCTCTCTATATATATATATTGGTTAAAAGAAAACAACGTTGGTCGTTTGACAAAGCAATTGAGAAGGTAAGTCAGATGGGCTTTACTACGGTCTCAGCTTGATTCATTTTACGTCATTATCGCACATTAATATTTCCCTGCACTTTTGCATCATCGCATTAACGTTTTACCCATCGCTTTATCCCCCAAAAATGTAATGTAGTTGTAAATGACATGACTTCTTAATCTTAACAAGATCAACTTTACTTGCATATAACTTGGTAATTATGCGTTCCTCGCATGATTAAACTTACTCTTCCTGCAAAGCAGACCGCAAAACCTGATCCAAATATCGCACAAGCAAAATTAAGATTGGATTACTGCTAACTTCACATCGGATGCGGTATTTGGGCTGCGGCTTGCGGGCTGCGGGCCGCTGTCGAAATAAAAGATAACATTTTCTCTTGGTTAATTTATCGTCGTTTGGCCGTAAAACAGCCATAAAACCCAGTTTCCTCACATATCGTCTCCGGTACAATATTTTCGCGCTCATTTTAACAAAGCGAATGTTAGTAGCGGGGCTTCATTGTAATTTAATATCGTCAGCCATGCCTTCATTTCAGTATACGCCTAAGCCTACTGTTCGGGATTTTGACAATGTTTGCAACAAAAGATCACAAAGTCATACAGAAGTAAGGGGGAGTAACTTCAGCTGTGTGCGTGTTTCTGGAATAAAGGTAATTGGCAAGCAACCCCACACATCATTCATATCTTGGTCGTTTGCGTATATTGTAGTTTATATTATATGTTTCGCTGTCTTGTGTGTAGAACCTATCAGGCATGGCGAGACATCCGCTTGTCACTGCAGTCTGTACTCCGGAGTTGAGAGACTACGTACGAAACTACGATCCTTTAATGCTACATTTGCAAATAGCTCCGTACTGTAGCCGATACGCCACTCATTATATAAACGAAAGATTTTAAGAAATTGCCGCTAGTGGCGTACAGAGTTCGATAATGAGTAAAATGACCCTGTTTCGATCCGTTCAACCGCTCGCGGGAAAGACATCTTCGTTGCTATTTCTTTTTCATCCAGGATTTTATATTACAATAAAGTGTTTCCTCGTTCAGAATTTGGAATTAGCCAATTAGATTTACTCATTTTCTCCTCGTAACGGACATTCTACATGGTTAGCTGTGATGTCATGGCAGCATCTCCATTCTCGTTTTGATTTCACAGGGCTATGCAATATTTCTAAAGACAGACATTCAGAAAGGGATTTCTTATTGTTAAACAATCCTTTTATTATGCAATATTGCCCATAATTATAAAAACTGTAGCCTGCAACCTGCAGCCTGCAAACCCGCAAAATACCCACTTTGATTTCACATCGATTGTCAGAAATATTGTTGTCTCTTGATCTTTTCTTTGCATCAAAGTCTGTAAATCAATAATATAACTGACCCTCCTAACATTAATACATTATAACTCAACCTTGGCCTTATCAGTTATTAACGTCACTGAGACAGCTTTGTTATACTCACTTCCTGGAGTGGTATCCCACCAATCGGGCGTAGTGCGCCACCTATCATCAGTAGTTTGCCACCACCAGTCCCGTGTTGTTGTCTCCGGCGAGGTCGTTGCTTCCTCAGTTGTCACGTCAGGAGTTGTACGGAAATCTTCCGTAGTAATTTCTGTTTTTTCAATAGAAAGATAAATTATCAAGCAAAGAGAAAGTCCAAAATAGAAATGTATTGAGCGTAAAGAGGTGTAAGAATTCTACATTGACTAAAATATTTGTTTACCGAAAGGAATTTACTGAAATGTCATGCTGAAATTAAGTTTTTGGTTATTCTGTTGTATCATACTTATTCGGCAGTGAACATTGAAAAGTGGCAGTGTCATTAATGTCGTTAAGATATTATTTTCAAAGTGAAACTGGTCTATCCAGAACACTTTGATGTACACTGTGATATTAACTATTATTTCTTCCGCATTTTTATAAGGGGCCGAAGCCCCTTCGGGGCTGTGGCCCTATTGGTTTACTGGAGTTCAACTTTCTCCTTCTTCTACTTCTTCTTCTACCGTCACTTTTTTGCCAAGACAGATCTCCAAAACCACAACGCGCAGCCTTCTCAAACTCTCAGGGTTTATTAAGCTCACTTTGTACTAGTGCACATGACCCTTTCAATACAGTGGGTCAAGTGACCTGGCTGCAATTTTGGATTCATTCAAATATTGTTATTTGCCTTATTTGCATAAAACTTGACAAATCAAAAAAGTTGTCGACAATTTTTGTAAGACATAGTACTGAGATGTCATATGCCAAATTTCAGGTTCATTGACCTTGTCGTTTTTGAGAAGAAGATTTTTAAGTGATTAAATCGATATTTTACCATAACTAATTAATTATGCAAAATTATGTATCTCAGGAACTACAGGGGCTAAAGGTATGGTTCCTGGTTTATAGGAGTCAGTATGGGACCAAAATTGTTTTTTTGACAATTTTTGGATGACCTTGAATGACCTTTGACCTACTTTCATGTATCATGGCTCCAATTCAAAGACCGTTGCACCAAATGACTTGTAATTTTGCACATTGGTTAAACTCAAAGACCACATTTTTACATTTCGTTACCATGCCGACTGATCAAATGACCTAGCTGCCATTTTCAAATAAAAGTTTAAAAATCCATCTCATTTTCATAAAATTAATCAATCAAACTTTTGTTCATTTTCTTTGTAGACCACAGGGCAAGGCTTCTTCATGGCAAAATTCAAGGTCACAGGCAATGTCGATTTTGAACTGGCTGGTGTCAATCCAACAATGTAAAGTATTGAACCAAAATTTCGGGTTGCAGTTGACTCCCTTACAACTCCAAAGGTGTGAATTTTCAAATTTCCCCTTGAGACTTACTATAATTTTGAAATTACCCCTCAAAGGGATTGGACAGAAATTACGGGTGGATCGCAATATTTTTGCTCAAGCGTGTGTGTACAAAATGATATTTGGATTTAATTGACGATCAGCTGTTGATAATGTTGATTCACTATACATGGCAGTCTATGAGAAAACTATGTAATACATTTTCAATACAAAACTATATCTATACATTTACAGATATCTAATAATTGACATAAAAGTACTTAATTGGAATAGGTTTGTTACAACTGGTATGTGGACAAAAAATTTGACTTTAGAATTTCACCAAAAATGTTCATCCACTATACATGGGAGTCTATGATAAAATTGTGAATAATTTTTTTCCAATGAAAAACTTGCTATACTTGTGCATATACAGACGTTGAATAATTAACATAATTGTACTTGATTAGAATATAATGGTTAAAGGTGCATATTATGTGTACAAGAAATCTGATTTTGGAATTTCACTGAAAATGTCCATCCACTATACATAGGAGTCTATGAGGAAACTATGAATGATTTTTTTCAAATACAAAAATAGGTAAATCTGTGTATTTATGTACTCTCTATTATTAATATTAATGTACTTGATTAGACTAGGGTGGTTACAAATGGATATGTGTGCAAGAAATTGGATTTTAGAATTTCACCGAAATGTTGAATCACCATACAATTGGTAGTCTATGAGGAAACTATGAATAATTTTTTTCCAATTCAAAACTATCTAAATCTGTGTATTTATGGACGTTTGATAATTCATTTTAAAGTATTTAGATTAGGATGGTTAAAGGTTGATATGTGTGCAAAAAATTGGATTTTTGGAATTTCACCAAAATGTTGATTCACTATACATTGGAGTCTATGAGAAAACTATGAATAATTTTTTTACAATGCTAGACTAAATTAATTTGTGCTTTTATAGGTGTTTGATAATTGATACAAATGTACTTGATTCAAATAGGGTATTTGAAAGTTCAGATGTTGACAACAACTATGATAATGGACTTTCACCAAAAAGTATAATTTCACTTTTCATGGACTACTAGTCTACAGGTTACTGTTAAATAATTTCCCTGACAAAACTTGCTATATCTCTAATATGTAAGTAATAGGAATTGTCCATTGCTCTCAGTGTCCTCAATTTACAATACGATAAGCCTCAGAGCTGTCTAGTTAAGATGTTCATGTGACAGATAATAATAATTTTGTTCGGATTTACAGTTAAATGACTTCAGAGAGTGAAATCATGCAGCGAATCATTTTTGTCTCTTAGAATATTTCTAAACATTGAAAGTGCTTTTTTGACGGGACCGATACTTATAAAAATTAAGTGACCCCGCTCCCCCTCTGAGCTGTTGGAAAAATACATGACCCCCCCCCCCCTTTGGCAGTTTTTAAATTTAAGGTGAACCCCCCCCCCCTGGATTTTGCCGGCCCACTCCCAGCCGTAATAACTGAACGCTCCTTAGAAATGGAACTTGAGTTTCGAGTATAACAATGTCCATGTTTGTTCGTAAAATCAAATGGATTCACTACAAATACTGGATGTACTCGCGTGAATTTTTGACAATGCGTCTTCAAAGTTGCACGATATTGAGTACACACTTTGATTTATTCTTTGATAGTGTGTTGGTACTTCTTGTGTTTGCACACAAGCAGTGCCTTTCTAAAATTCATATAATTCGAAGATTGGGTTGTCTAATGATTTACGTTACCGTGCTGTCTTCACAGAAGCGTTATTCTTGATTACAGTACGGGGATGCACAGACAAATAGAGAAACAGACTAGCAACGGGTATTTTTCAAGGCGTGAAGCGGTTACGTAACCCATCCATGTTCGCTTCGTCTCAGGTAGCTCTCGCCTGTCTTTTCCGAAGAGTGCCGACCATGCATCCTTCGGTAATTTTCGGATTTTCGCCAATTGTTAAGGGAAAGTATGTTCGGCAAAGTTTGTGTTGTTGTTGTCGTGTGGTGCTGAGCGGAATTGGCGTGCTGGCGAAAACAGAAGTTTTGAGCTTCAGGAAAGTGAGTTATACCATTTTAAAAATTCCTCTCATATTTCTAGGAATATATAATGAGTGTGTTTGAACCAAATTTGAAAGTCTTTTATCGATACTGTCTGGTTTTACTCAATGGTTTACGGTCAGTCATACCGTCTTTTACACGTTCGTCAAGGAAGGACATGTTTATGAAACCGCTGGCGTGTTATGTTTTGATTGGCGTGTAGCAGTGTTTCTGCCCTGAAAGTCACAAAGTAACTATGGTTGCTACGCGACTGGCAGCACGATGCCATCTCGTCGTATTTACCGCATAATCTCGTGCAATTATCAACTAATCTCGTGCAATTATCAACCAAAAACAAAGTCTCCAAAACGTTTAACACCTTGAAGCTCATTTTAATATGAAAAGGCCATAGTCTATGGGACGACCATGCACAAAAGGCATGCCGCGTTGCTAGCTGTTTTTTCATTTGTCTGTGGTGGATGTAACTGTATGTGACGGATGATAATATGTAGGCAGCACGGTCGTAAAACGCCGTAAATTTTTTGAAGTACTAAGACCTTATCACAATGGTCTGCACAATTTGAAATATATTATCCTTTGATAATATATTTGAACCAAACAAGATAGATTGAACCCTAAAACTTTAACATTTGCTGTCTTCCTTGTCGATCACATGACTGATAACAATGACTATCTTGAATGCAATACATGTAACAGCCAACTAAGTCACTTCCCTCGAAAAGACAACGTGCATTTTCATAAAGAACTCACATTTTCCTTGACCAAATATATACAAAACATTATTTACATTCTTGGTTTGTCAAGAATATATTACCATTAATATTATTGGTAATGATTTACGCACCGGGTCTCAAAAACCCGAACACTTTATTATCAATTTAACTTTCTTGGTGAGTTTTGCTATTCCAGTCTTTATTCACAGTTAGTACCAGTACAATCAGAACAAATTTTAACTCAGTTTAAATCTTGAAGAATTCAGGCATAGCCTAGATTTGACGCATAGATTAAAAGAGCAATCTTCAATGCAGAGCATAAAATATATGAAATCATTGCACTGATGTAGTAAAGCTCAGAAACAACACTGACCACGGCCAAGATTAAAAGAGCAATCTTCAATGCAGAGCATAAAATATATGAAATCATTGCACTAATATAATAAAGTTCAGAAACAACACTGACCACGGCCACTTTGTTGTTCTGCATTGATAGTGTGAATCGGGTGCACTGATTCTATTCATGCAAAATCGTTCAAATCAACATCGGTTTTAAAATAAACCATATGATGGGGAAGACTCTGACGTTAACAGATAACTGTGTGAGAAAATTGATGACAGAATGGCATTTCGACTGATATACCGGTTTCTATGATTGGCTCACGTGATATACGACAAAAAAGAATAAAACAGCCCTCTCGCATGCGGAGATATTACCCTGCAGTGTACAGTGATATAGGCCGTAACCGTACCCGTCGTTTCTGCTTTACTACATCATTGTGTATAGTGGCTTGGTATTTTCTGTACAGTAATGGCGTTTGAAATGGTACAAGAAGGTAGCTTGACTTGCATTAGACGACATTTAGTACATTATAAGAGAAAAGCTGTAACATTTGTCTCCGTTTTAGACTTTAATGTACGCTGACCTTCAACTTCGTATAGCTTTGCGACCGAGCATGAAATGGAACGTTTCACTGCGGTAAGCCTCGACACTTGACAACAAAAATGACGTACGCGACGAGGGCATCATCAATGTTACCGTTATGAGCACAATCCTTTGGGCGGGCAACAAATCGTAATCTTTCCCTTGCTGGCGTGTGTTATTATTTAATTAGGTCGAGTTCAATCCGGTGCAGTTACAGCGACGTACTCATGCAGGCATTATGTAGCGAATGTGTAAGCGAAAGAAAATTCGACTAAGTAATAAAAAGAAACCAACAGAATATAATAGTATCTATTCCCTCCTGTGATATTGATATCCCGTTGCTGGTGAAGTTATTAATATTTTAAAATCCAAATGTAAGTTCGCCAGCAGCAACAAAAAAACCCAAACTATGTCAACTATGTCAATTATTTTACGCTTATATACTATAAATTACTAAAAACAACAGAACGCTCGTGCACTGACAAGGTATATATCAGAAAATTTCACCGATCACAATATGTATCATTCACTCTTATCACAGGTTAGAACCTCTCAGTCACCATACTTGCTCGAATGGGAGTTCACTTTGAGTACCTTCACGGGCTCTCACTTTCATATTTCACGTATACAGTAAGATATATCTTACCATCAGTTGTCCATGGCATTTCCGACGAATACCAATACTCTGCAACATAAAGTAAACACACAGATTTATAAGAATATAAAAGAATACGACGATTGTTATTGGACAGTATCATCGACTATAATAGGTCGAATTCAATGCCAGATTTTATAAATGTCATATTTCCTTTTCACACCGAATTCAATAGGTATCAATTAGGTATGGGGAGGTTAGAATGAAGCCAGTTTGTTTTAATGTCAGAGCATTAATCTGATTTGAATCACAATCTTCAAAGTGTTCCAAAGAAGCCTAACTTCTAGCGAATGTCTTGAGTTTATAAAAATTCAATTCGGAACAAAATATAAAAGATCTGGTTTCAAGAGCGCTTCACACATCCACTTATGTGACAATAGGGATTGGACAGGCATGACGCCATTAATAAAAGCTCTTCAAATGGAAAATTGCGTCATATGGGGTGTTATCAAAGTTTGTATTCAACCTTGTGGTTATAATGGTGCGCCTCCAAGTTTCAAGACGTTCAATCTGGAGCCACGGTATTAAACAATTGATACAAATTTAAGCATTATTAATTTACCATCAGGATATACAAAAAACTACCTTATTATCTTCAGAAAAATAGGTATACTAAACTAATTTATTTCAGAAGGTTGCAGTGCCTCAAAGTGAGAAATTATCAAAGACAGTCATGATAGATTTTATCCGATTGTTGTTCTGACGTGATACCATTTACTGACAAACAATAGAGTATTGCTGAAAATCGATAAAGTATTATCATAAAATGCATTGTTGCGACATTTTTGTCTTAACTCTGAGTGACATCTCTCGGAACACTTCATACCTTTATTGATAGTTTTCTTTCATTATCAACTCAAGATGGCGTTGTACTTACCAACACACTGTTTTCCAAAGCAATATTTCTTATCAAAGATGACATAGAACCCCCGTATTTGTTCAAAAGACAAAGGATCTACATTTTATGGTAGCAATAGTTTAATTGACGGATGAACGGAGTACATTTTGGGTAAAAAAATCGATTTGGGTATTCATGATAAAAACTGATTCAAGTAAAAATGTTGATACTACTTCATGAAATTTCATATCTCATTTTCAACTAGAATCGATGAAGGAAAAAATGACAATTTTGTTATGCCCTATCTATTTTCATTCTTAAATGAAGGGGTTGAAAGACTGACACTCAAACAGTGATTAAGATCATGATAAGCAAACACTGAAACTGCTCTTGTTCAAAATGTAAGAACTCATTGCCAAACAAAATTGTCGTTATGTATATAGAAGTTCAAAACATAATATTTAAATTTTACGCGGCCAGAGTGGAGATTTTTTATATTTTGAAATGTTGATTACGGGAAAAGAAGCCAGGAAATCTGATGATTCGCATAAATTTGCATAAATGTTTACTTCTTCCTCGGCAAAATTACTGCTACTTGCCATGCTAAAAGGTGTACCCCGACCAACATTGTAATCTTGGTTAACAAATCAATTAAAATTGCATGTATCTTTGCGAAAAAAGTGATTTTGAGTAAAATACGCTCTATTCTTGGTACAGGTACTGATAAGTATTGATAGTCAACATCATAACACTCTAGGTGTGGTCATCGCTATTTTTAACCATATAACGATTCAAAATTAAGTCACGAATTAAAGTGACCATGAATAGAAATAGAATTGAAGTAGAAAATTGCCGTCATGCGAGAAAGTTTAACATTGAACATTATTGTTGTTCTTTGATTAAAGTGCGAAGTTTGTCCTCTTAGATAACTACCTTAAAAAGCGATAAAAGTAAGATAACCTCCAGACTTTCCCAATGCCCCTAAACCGTGACAGCTTCGAATTCTCATCAACTATCTACGCTGGTAAGCGGTTTGGCTGAGTTAGTTCAAGGACACATGCGTTGTAAACCTAGGGCTCTACCAACCCGATTAATAGTGCGGCAACAGAAAGCTTAAAATCAGGGCTGGAGAGACCCGTAATGTTCAGCCAAAGTGAGGCTGTGACAGAGTCTAGGTAAGCGTTAATGAAATGTTCGTTATACTGCGAGGTTATTTATCAAATACCGCCATTACTTCCGAGTACATCTTACTATAGATGTATTGTCTGGCATGTGTAGCGATGCGTAGCGTTGACCGCAATACTGGCACGAATGATGTGCAATAACATAAATTACAGTATGTTCAGATTACCTTAATTGATTTTATACACTTTTCAAAGTCAAATTTTATGTAAAAGTGGGAAATGTTGTGTTTTTAGAATGCCCTGTACGTACATTTGGTGGTGTGATCGCATACTGACTATGGCAGATGTCGAGCGCGTTAAAAGCGCACAGAAATAAAATTTCCCGCGGTTCGTTGTATAGCGGGAAATGCTTGTCTGAACGTCGTAGTGACAGCCAATCAGAGCTAAGGCGTCTGTTGGTCACGTGTTTAGGGGTATTTAACGTAAGCCAGGTGTTTAGGCTGACCATTCTAGGCCAGCACTCACTGCTTGTGCAGCCACTTTCAGTATTCTCGTCATTTTTCTTCGCTAACGGAATTTGAGACATGGCAGCATCCGATTTGTCAGGTTTTGAGGACTTAATCCAAAAGCAAGTTTCAGAAGCCGTGTCCCAAAAGAGCACTCAACTTTTGGGTGATCTTGAGAAGTTGATGACTTCTCGGCTTGATTCGCTCAAGAACGATCTAACTGCTAATCAGAAACTTCTAGCTGACACTCAGTTAACAGCGGTCAGAGATATGAAGAATTCGGAGGCTCCGTCCTTCCGTAAGAAGTACTGTGAGGAGCAATTTAAGTACAACCAGAGAGTTGCCGACAAAATGGATGAAGCTGCTCGTCAGTTGGACGAAATCAAAAGTGATCATCCTAATCTACAAGCGGCGAAAGTTCAGATTGCGGAAGGTAGGAAGCTGGTGGGTCATAGACAGAAATTGATTCGTTTGGCGGATAATGAAGACTTGAGTTGGCGAGTGGTTAACGAATATGAAACCCACGAACTTGCGGAGGACTCCGATGACGAAAAGAGGATCTACAAGGCAGTTGCTCGGGCGCAGAGGAAATACAAGGAGGAATCCAGGAAGCGTCGAAACAAGAAAAGTTTCTATCTCGGAAACCGATGGAATCCGTATTCGGAGTCTGCATCAACGTCTACCCGAGCCGGAGGGGCGTCTAAGGCGTCGCTTGATCAGGGCGGTTATAGGAAACCTGGCACGTGTTTCGCATGTGGGAAATCAGGTCATTGGCGCTCAGAGTGCCCGTTGGTACAGGAAGCCAATAAGATAAGTACCACCTTTCTCAAAATGAGGTTAGTCGTACATGTAGTGACTTTTCGTTTTTTTCTGGGTTTTCAATTGCCGCCTTGAATTTCGCAGATGACGGTGAACCGTTCGGTAGCGTGGTAGCCAACTCTGATGTAGATTTCGTTAACGAACTTCTGTTTTAGTTAACGAGTTAAAGTGTACGGACGTTATTGCCGGGGCACACAATGATAAGGACGTACAGGCTGCCCTGTCTGAAGTTACGGTAAGTCCGGTTGGAAGGCTGAAAACAGCTTCAGCGTTTTGGAAATCAGCTGGGGCCAACTCTTATGTATTGGATGTTATTCGCAATGGGTACAAGTTACCTTTGAAGGATGTTCCCGGTAAAGTATTTCTGGACAACAATAGGTCTGCTAAGAGACACGCTGATTTCGTCGAAGCAGAATTAGGTAATTTATTAGCTAAGGGTTGTGTTGCAGAGGTTGACAGCGTGCCTCGTGTTGTGAATCCTTTGACGGGAGCAGTGAATAAGGTAGGTAAGAAACGATTGGTGCTTGACTGCAGGCACGTAAACTTGTTTTGTACAAGTTCAAGTTTCGGTTAGAGGGCGTAGATATTGCTCGACAGATGTTCGGAAAGGGTACACACCTTTTTTCTTTTGATATAAAGTCCGCTTATCATCATATTGAAATTTTTGGCGGACATTGGCAGTATCTCGGCTTTGCCTGGTCAATTGACGGTGTGCTACGTTACTTTGTTTTCAAAGTTTTGCCGTTTGGGATTTCCACAGCGCCGTATATCTTCACCAAAGTTACCCGTACCATGGTGAATTGGTGGAGGAGTCAGGGTATCAAGGTAATTATGTATATTGATGATGGCATTGGGGGCGATGCAAACATGGATGGCGCTTGCCAGGCAAGTGCGCAGGTAAGGGATGATATCGGGAAGTTTGGTTTCCTGCTAGCTCCAGGAAAGTGTCAATGGCAACCCCAGGTCATAGTGGGATGGTTAGGTCACACATTAGATATGATCCAGGGAATGATTTTCGTGTCCGACGACCGAATTAGCATTCTAGAAGGGAAACTGAAAGGTGTTATCCAAGCTATTGCTTCAGGTAAGACGTGTTTCGGGCAAGGGATCTTGCTGCTATCATTGGTCATATCATCTCTATGCAAGGGGGAATAGGACCGCTTGTACGTCTCCGTTCACGTTATATGTATACTTGCCTTGAGCAAAAAGCTGGTTGGGACTCTATTGTTGTCGTCAATAGTTTAGTTTTAGACGAGATGATATTCTGGTTGAAGAATGTACGTGAAATGAACGGGACGGCGCTGATTGGCAGTAGCGACCATGCTATGCGCGCATTTAGTGACGCATCAACTGTTGGTTACGGTGGGTATATTGTGAACGTTGGGCAAAGTGAAACCATGGGTCGGTGGTCGACTGTGGAAAGCCTGAAAAGTTCTACATGGCGAGAGCTTGAGGCTGTGTATCGCGTTATGCGGAATAACGAGAATTGCCTAAAAGGGCAAAGCGTGCAATGGTGCACTGATAACCAGAATGTGGTTCGTATACTGCGAGCAGGCAGTTGCGTGTCAGAGTTGCAGGAGCTGGCACTGAAAATATATGATTTTTGTCGAACATTGCAGTTAGACATGCTGCCAGAGTGGGTACCGAGGGAACACAATAGGTACGCCGATTGTCTGAGTAGGCGCACAGACCCTGATGACTGGGGTGTACAGGTAAGTGTGTTCAAGGCCCTGGATAATGAGTGGGGTCCTTACTCGGTGGATAGATTTGCCACTGATTACAATGCCAAGTGTGCAAGATTTAATTCTTTGTATTGGTGTCCGGGTACGGAAGCAGTGGATGCTTTTTCGCAGAACTGGGGTTCGGACAATAATTGGTTGGTCCCGCCACCGGACTTAATTCTCAGAACACTTACAAAATTAGAATCTGACAGGGCTGAGGGGACGATCGTATGTCCTCGCTGGACGTCTGCTCCATTTTGGCCCTTGTTATGCCCTAATAACGGTAAGTTCGCAGTTTTCGTGAAGGAAGTTCGAGTGTTGCCTAAAGTTGGCATAATTAGCAAAGGCAGGGGCGATAATGGCTTTTCGATGGCAGAGTTTTAGCTTTTAATTTGCTTGCAATGCATATTGGTTTGATGGGTCATGACGGGCGTTGGCCTTTGATATTAGATAAACATCCGATGAATATTCCTCACTTTCGGATGTTTTCATTTATATTGCAGGGTCAAACTTAAAGGAAGGCGTCACTACGGTTGCAGATAGCCACAAGGTCAACAGTGACGGCCTTCAAAATGAAGACTTGCGAAGACTTGCAGGGAAAACTACCCCATTATTTATTGCAGTCGAGAAGCGACAGAACAGTGAAAAATATTTTGCCTATTTTCAGAAATGGACGAATTTTATTTGTTCTCGTGGAGAGGGAGCTCTTCCGGCCAATCCCATCCACGTGGCTTTGTTCGTCACACACCTGTTGGAAACTCAGGCTTCAGCTGCAGTTATTTCAGCCACGTGTACAGTATCAAATGGGCTCATACGGTAGCAGGTCATTCTGATCCTACAACACATCCATTCATTGTGAATTTAATGGAAACTGCAAAGCGTATCCGTCAACCGACGAGATCCGGAGGGACCCAGTCACAGTGTCGGAAGTCCGTGCCCTTTGCGAGAAATATAAGAACAGTACAGACGTTTTAGTTTTACGTGATTTGTGTATGATTTTGTTATGTTTTTCTGTTTTTTGCGTTTTGATGAAGCAAGCAATTTACGTTGTTGCGACGTTAGAGTCGAATTCGATCATTAAGTGTGTGTATTTTGCATAGCAAAACTGACCAGTACCGTCAGGGTGATAGTGTAGTTATTGCTAAGATTTCTTCCGTTGCTTGCCCTCACGCTATGTTACAAAGGTATGCGTCTGCTGCTGCAATTGATTTTTAAGTACTGATTTTCTTTTTAAGCCCATTGTTCATTGCAAGTCTGGTAGGGGGTTAATTCGGCAAAACAAAAAACTGAGCTATACACGGGCTCGGGAAACCATTGTTGGTCGTTTGCGGGAAGTTTGCGGTCTTGACCGGCGCCTGGGTTTGCATTCATTGAGGGCAGGGGGTGCCACAGCGGCGGCCAATGCTGACGTTGGTGATAGATGCTGGAAGCGTCATGGTCGTTGGAAGTCCGACACGGCCAAAGATGGTTACGTTGTTGATTCTCTTGCTCATCGGCTTCAGGTGACCAAAAGTTAGGCTTGTAGCAATTTTATTGGGGGGGGGGGGGCGTTTCCCTTCCCGTTCTTTAGTTTTTCTACGTGACGGCGTCTGGCAACCTACCATTAATATGGTATTTGGGTGTAGGCAGTGTGAGCGTGCGAACGTAGTTAAGACATAAAATTTCCCGCGGTTCGTTGTATAGCGGGAAATGCTTGTCTGAACGTCGTAGTGACAGCCAATCAGAGCTAAGGCGTCTGTTGGTCACGTGTTTAGGGGTATTTAACGTAAGCCAGGTGTTTAGGCTGACCATTCTAGGCCAGCACTCACTGCTTGTGCAGCCACTTTCAAAATTAGGTGTTATTGATGATGCAGAGTTATGAAATTTTAAAAATATTTTGAGTTTGCATTTAATGTCGACAAGTAAGGATGACACCCGAATCCTCCCCTAAGCGCATTTGACATAGCGTCGGGTACAGGTTTCCAGGATTTTTTCAAATATACGTTTGTTTTTTGTCTGGTTTTTCCTGGGCGGTCTTGTGCGCTGGAAAGGGGCGTTGTACTGTTATGTATTTTTTCCCCAGAAAGTACTTTTCTGTCTGTAATGCTCGACACAGTTTTTGTTTTTGTGGAATAAAGGAGACCGGCTGGCACTCGGTGACGGCGTCTGGCAACCTACCATTAATATGGTGTTTTGGGTGTACGCAGTGTGAGCGTGCGAACGTAGTTAAGACCAGAACAAAATTCAACTGGAGCTGTGAAGAAACTGTAGTTCTGCAAGGTTTATTTCACACACAATTACTGCAGGGTAGAAGCCTTCCTCTCCTATTAAATTTAATCACCGTTAGATATTTTTTGTAGAACAAACGACTTGCTGGTGCCAGATTTTCCCCGTTTCATATGAAACAGTTATGCTGTCATAAACCAAATAACATTTGAGGTCAGTGGAGTCTGCATTTTATTATTATTATTATTATTGGATTCTGTGTCCTCCGATAAAGATATTTACTCAATGATGGGACTCTAAAGGTTATAGAATCAGAATATAACAATGACATTTTATGACTAACCCTCGTCATAAACGTCCACGCGAAATCCTCTGTTAGTGACTGAGCCATCGGAAGTAAAGGTAATCCATATGGTATCACCGGATGAATAGAAGGAAGAGGGCGTACTACATCCAGAATGTTGGTTAATTACCACGTTTTGGCCTGGAGTGCCTCCATTACCAGCCGATACGAAGTCACAACAACTTTCGGTACAGAAGTCATTCCACCAAATTGACAAATATCTCCACGAAGCAGCTGCGTGGACAAACCATTTACATCTTGCGTTGTTCGGATAATTACTTGGATAGTTTGGCGATTCAATCCTAGCATGGCTCCAATACGACAGATAATATGTTTCACCACACTCATAAGCTGAATAGACAAACATAGGTTAGCCTTCGTGAATTAGAGAAATGACGATATTGCAGGCAAGCTACAACTTAATTTTGACAGTTTATAGCGGTAACTTAGTAAAATGCTGTTATGGCGAAAGCAATTGTATGATTAACAAGCCGCTTAAGTATTTCTACAATCTTTAAAAAAACATATCTGCATGCACTTGCACGCAAATTAGCTTCCAAGTGAGGAATTATACTCATTATGCCATGTTCAAAGACTCGGCGACATGATTTCGCTTACGTCATGCTGAAAGGGGACGTCAAATACCCATTGCATGATAAAACTGCTGCTTCAAACATGACAAAAAGAAGATGTCCTACTTCCATAACGGTTTATAACTCCGCAGTTGCATGTTTACTCTGGCATTGCATCTCTTCAATCTTTGTTTTGATAGATAAGGTAACAATACTCCTTTGAATCAGCTATGATTCGAAAACTTATAAAGGCAGCTACAGCAGCTGTGTGCCGCATGCAAGTTGCAAATATGCAAAAAAGCAGCGCCTAAACATAAATGATTCTGGTTGTTTGACGTGAAAGTAATTAAATTGGGCCGCCTCGAACACTGTTATATTCCTTAAATGATGCTAAATGCATTGGAATTTCGCCAAGTTTGAGAGAAATTGTTCCGGCAATGCACATCTTCAGAATAGCTCTTCAACATACAGGATAAACTACAAAATGGTCACCAAGCAACTTTATCAGATTCTACGATGATAGTAATTGATAAAGCTTCGAGGACTATCCTAGAAACTTTAAATTTAAGTGACAACCATTCGTGCACACATCGAGCTTAGAGTTTATATGTCAGGAAGTTTTATGCATTGATCCTATATTCCGACATACCTGATATTTCGCATGATATATTTATCGAATTTTGTGTCCTTTAGTTGCATTGGAGGGAATTGGTTGTCGCAACTTAATCACGTGATTTCCGAAACATATTCTGAGTCAACATAACGTCAAAAGTAACTGTTGTGTGCACCATGCTAACACAAGCTTGTAAACTGATTATGAGGGGTGTTCGAAGGACACAATGTCGAAATATTTCGGGGTGTTCAAGGTCTGCTTGTTGGAAAAAATGTATTATAATATGAATTTGAATAACTTGAAGCTTTTTCGAGACACTTGGAATATTCCATTTTTGGTCAAAGATCATTGAATTCTTATGTGAAGTTGACAAACATAACGTAGTTGATGGGCATAAAGTTAGCTCGAATATGAAGATGTCTTCCTGTCATTCAATGGTTTAATTCTATAATAGTGAATCTGAGACCTGATCAGCTCCTAGATGAGGCGACACGATGGCAATCATGCATCAGATTGACTATTATCTCTGAATTCGCAAAACATCTCAACAATGCTTATACATCTATAAACACTCACCGCAGAACATGAGAAGGACTGGTTTTTTGTTGGATGACGATCAGACTAAGACAAAATGTTTTCTTCGAAATGACCTTTGACGATTTAAAATCTATCTCTGCAACTATTAGGGATATAGTTCAGGTTTTTGTCGGATGATGACCAGTTCTGAGACAATGGTTTTAAAGTACGATGACCTTCGATGACCTTTGAGCTACTTTCATGTATCTCAGTAACTACAAGTAACAGAAGTTAGGCTCCTATTCCATGTCAAAATGGTCAAATTTTTAGCCGAAAACTTTTTGATAACCTATGAAATACTTTCTTGTATCTCTGCTACAATTACAGGCGTAGTACATTTATTAATAATAATAAGGTTCTGCTTAAGCTAATCACTGTCAGAACAAGTACACCTCTTTAATTATGTACGTACCTAATTTAAGGCTGACAAAAAAGTCTGGACAACTTGTATTGTTTCATATAGAGTAGCAAGGATCAAACATTCTCAGCTAACAAACCGAATCAAAGATTACTGTTGTTGCAAATAACATCATGTTTGGGCCCTGGTGATGCTGCTTGCAGCATTAATTTGTCCAAGCGTTGTAGTGCACGGTCTATGTTTGCTGTGAATTCCGCAAATGTACCTTGAATTTATTTTTAGAATTAAAAGACCTGAAAATCCTAATGTTAAGAGCATTTATTCAAGTGCAGGCATTGGAGAAACATTATTCACTAACATGATTTTTTCACTATTCTTTTGGCTGACTATCTGCTTATTGTACTTTTTAAGTTATTAGTGTTTTTTTCAAATATTTTTATGGGCTTTGCCTTCGATGCAAATAATAATAATATGTAAAAATCACACCACATGGCCTACTCATGGTATTCTGTGCATGTGACACTGTTTTGTAATACTCACTTCCGGGAGTTGTATCCCACCAATCTTGTGTGGTAAGCCACCAGTCAGGAGTAGTTTGCCACGCCAATCACGTGTTGTCTCCTCGGCTGTCGACTCCATAGCAGTTGTTATGAAATCTTCGGTTGTAATTTCCATTAAGTGATAGAAAAAATATTAATGAAAAGCCACGATAGCAAGTTTCTAGGTGACCTGTGTGTACTTGTATCTTCGTAAAATTCGTTTTAATCACTATACAGTGTTTGCTTACGTGCACGAATTGCCACTCTTGACAAAGCCCTTGTGATTCTGTTGTGCAATAGTCATGCGACAAAGACGTTTACGACTTTAAGTGTTGTTTTCATCGATGTCACGTATAAAATATCATTTTCAAATACAGATTCCAAATACCGGATGTACACTTATAGACGTATAATCGGCACTTCCTTGTCTAGGGGCTGCTTGCGCTCCTGGATTTATAAGATTGGACAGTTTTAGTAAATAACCATATTCTGTGCTTAAAATAATTCCGGCCAGGTTCTGTCTTCATAGAAGCTGGCGTAAGGGTTATTACTCATGTGCGACTGACTGTCGGTACTTGAATACTGGCGAATGGGAAGGAAGGGGTTAGTATAGCACCGTGTAGCATGACAGACATTTTTAATCCAAAGCTCTGACCACACTGAACTATACAAAGTGAGATGTCTTTCTTCCCTCTGTTTAGCACACCAAACGAGATAGTTTAAACGTAAAATTTTAGGATTTCTAATTGCTTTCCGCTGTTCTTTCATGTAAATGATGACAATCGTGAATGCAAAACACTTAACTGAGCCACTTCTCTTCAAACCAATACTCATAGTTTCATAAATGACAAATACTAATTAGAGCACAGATATACAATACACCATATAAACGTTCTCAATTTGTCAAATAATATTTGCCAAAACTGTGAGAATTGTCCCATAATCCGATCTTCTATTTTAAGTTTAACTCTGTTAGTAACTGACCCTCTTGAATTTGAATTTACGGTAAATACCAATGAACTTGAACAGATTTTAAGCTATCTCGTAATTTCAGCAATTTTAGTCGAAGGATAAACATAGTAATCTTCGATCGAAAATGTTTAATACATGAAAGCACTGTCCTGATGAAGGGGAGATTCGAAGCAGCACTTATGAAGTATGACGTAGACAAATTCAATCGATCGCGAAATGTATCATATAGTCAGGTGAGAAGAGTCCATGAAAATATATATGGTCAACTCTCATCCAAAAGCAATTGTGACAGCTGATAGAATAAACCTTTATTTCCAAGTGTCTTACCGTCAGTTGTGCTCGTCGCTGCTGTCGTAATAATATAATCTGCGACAAAAACATAATGAACCGTTAAAATTTAATATGCCCGACGATGTAGTTATCATGCGGTATCACCAACGCCAACGCATGCCAAGGCTTGCGACGTCATATTTTCTTTTTTATTCTTTTTTCATGTCGAAATGGAATTCAGATTTGAATCATAATCCTTAAAATTCTCCAGTAAGAGTTGTTTAACAGAAAGTTTCGTCGTATATGATGTCATCACAGTTTAAATATAATTACGTTGTCGTAAGATGGTACCCTGTGCCAAGTTTTAGGATGTTCAAATTTTGTTCTGCTATTCAAAAACGTATCCCTTATGAGCGAAATTCTCTCCGTAGAAATCCCTATTTTCTGACAACTATTGTGGAGCATTGGAATGAAAACCATGCTTTTTCTAAACAAATAAAGCAAATTTAGCATTTTTTTATCACCACAAGAATAAATTATCTCATGCGTTTCAGAAAATAAGGCATACTAGGGCTGCGTTCACAAATAATGGTGAGGGGGCTGGCGGAATCGGGATTGAAATCTTCCCCCTCAATTCTCTCAAAAGATTTCAAATGCCTCCTCTGTATGATAAAAAATGTTCAAGTCCCCAAGCTATCACAAAGCCGCATATTTATAAGGGATGTACGCGCAGGAAAGAATAAACATCTGCATCGTTCCTCTATCGTCCATCAACGAAAGTAAAAGGTCCATGTGACAATCAAATAAAAGAATGATAAATCGTGCAAACACGAAATTAATAATGACGAAAAATAACCAGAGGAATACGTCGTTGACTGGCATTCGACAACTAACCTGTCTCTTCGACGTACAGAATGAATCCTGTGTTGGTAACTGAGTTGTCCGATGTAAGGTTACCCATACAGAATCACCAGATGATAAGAAGTTGGGCGGCCAAGTACATCCAGAATGTTGATTAATCACGACGTTTTGTCCTGGGACATCTCCATTACCAGCCGATATAAAGTCACAACAACTTTCGGTACAAAAGTGGCCCCAATAAACATACAGTTTCCTCCACGAAGCAAACCGCGTGGACAAGCCAAGTACATCTTGCATTATTCGGATAATTAAAAGGATAGTCCGGTGAGTAAATTGTAATATGGTCCCAGTAAGACAGATAATACGTTTCACCACACTCGTAAGCTGCACAGACGAAAACAATTTGGAGGTTTACGCGAATCGAACAAAAATAAGCACCTTGATATACAATGTACAGGCTTTATCGACGATATTTCAACCAACCTACTGTGCACTGGTTTGGAACATACCAGTAAAATTATATTCTAGATTTTTTTAATGTGCAATGCACACGCAAACAAGTAGTTCGCAAGTGAGGTAGCAATGATCGATTTTGCGATGTCCCCATGCTTTCGACGTGATTATATGTTTGATTAAAATAAACAACATAATGCTGGTAGATAATGTAAATAGCCCATTTCACGCTAAAAGCGTGGCTTCAAACATGACAAAAAACGAGTCTTATTGCGTGTCTCATTGGATTAGGCGCCGTAAAATAAATTATTGGTTTGCCGTCTTTGAATTTTTGGAAAAACATACCAGCCAGCCAGCAAAAAGCTAACACAGAGAAAAAACACAACCTATATCAATCCCATAAACTTTAACTTTTCAATATCGGTTTATTGGTCACAAGAATAAAACTCAACTATTACATTTACAATGCAGTATTTCTTGTGGTCTTCATTAAGCACGTTGAAAGCAATGCTTTGACACAAAAGTTATACTTGTACGTTGTATATATATACAACAGGTACAAATAGTTAGAGAAGGTAACTGTGGGTCTTAACATAAATTCCATAATAAGCAGTGGCAGTAAACACCATACCAGCACATAGATTACCATATGTATAGTGTGTGATAGTAATCAACTGGTTGTGTTACGGAGATAGTTTGTCTCCGGCATAGGTTTATGCACTAGGTGGTCAAAGGCACAAGCAAAATCATTTCATTAAAATACAAGATCTCAATTATGGATACAAAGCATATTTGCGACAAATTCAAACAATATAAAGGAAAATGAGGGCAACTTCACACATCGGCTCTACCAAGTTTGTTTAATATTACGATATGGTGAATAAAAGGATCATTGCAGTTATTTTGTGTGGAATACATGACGAGACACCGGTGAATCGATAGTGCTTTGACCCTAGTCATGTGATCTGGGTGCCCAGTAAACTGGTTTTGTGATTGAGTGATTCATCTTATCTGTGTTTCTGAACCACAAATTGGGTTCCTTCATAAGTCGCTCTCTTGTTTTGTACCTCTTCCGCTTGGTTGTGTGATAAAGTCATCTTCGTCCTCGAAGAGGAGAAGCCAGATTCGTTATTGGAGAGTTAGCCATTACTGAATGATGCTATAGTCAGCGGGAGACGCGCGACGCGAATTTTCAGGGGTTTGTAGCAATTTTATTTCAACAATCGCGCGCGTTCTACTCATATCGCGTGTGCCGCATCCCTCAAATTTACCATAGAATTAGTTTATACGAACGATTAATGGAGGGAGGTGAATAATAATAGGGTTATACACAAAATACGGCCCTGAATGGACTCGGGCTCAGTGAGTGACGTATTCGACTCGCCTTCGGCTAGTCCAATACGTCACTCACTGAGCCCTCGTCCATACAGGGCTGTATTTTGTGAATAACCCTATATTAAAAGACTTTCAATAATGTTGTATCAGAGTATCTTTAACGTACATTACAACAATTATTGCATGATATGAGGCACGATTCATTTATGCAAATGAGATTTTGGGGTAGCGAAGGCTAGCGGAGGTAGCGGACCATAATTTCAAAGTTTCATCTATTTTTATCTACTTAGCAATTGTTTAAAAGTATAGTACTTGCTAAATGTCAAACAATTACACCAAACTAGCAACCTTTAACGTGTCAATCAAGCGCAACACGGCACGCACTATATTCTGAGCTCGGATGGTTATGTCTGCCATTTGTGAGAAAACTAGTGCAAACAACTTCAGCCAGCGGGATCGACTGTACAGCCACGGTCCCGGAGAGACGTGGTACATCTACCCATGGATGTCTATTTTTTACATCAATGATCTACCGAACACTAACTACGTTCTGGTTTTCGTTCAAGTTAGAGAAGGATATAGTGGTAAGTGCCCACTGCTTTGTATTCATATATGACACTATGCGGCTGTTATGAAGCTATAACCTTTCCCATTTTTGTCGCGGGTAACTTGTGAGCTGCAGCGGCTTCTACAAGTCACTCGACCCTAGGCCCTGACCGTCTCGATCACTTCGGAACGGTTACTTCGGTATGAATGAAACTTGTATCATTATCATCTCGAAATTATGTCCTCAGAGTTTTCGATGCTAATAGCACTTTGAAAGACTTTAGTTGAATCTTGTAACGTCTGGAACGCACCTGAATGGGCTCGACAGATACATTGTATGCGGTGGGACGCCGTATAACGCCGGGAACACACAGCACGGTATTCAGGGCACAGTGTGTGGTTAACACAGCGGCCGCAGTTGTGCATACCACGGCGGCCGCTATGTAATTCTGATGCAGGGCCAGGCCGGGCCGAATAAAAAAGAGGTCGGCCAGTTGCGAGTTCGGCCAGTAGGAGTATGGTTATATGGTGAGACTACAGTGTTCTTCTATTTTCTAGGTCTCGCTAAAATTATATATTTATAAGCCAAGATTTAGTTTCAAACTCCCAAGAATACTATAATATTAACTCATAATCTAAGTATTCTTACTTCACTTGATATAATATCATAAAATCTCTTTCACCCACGCCCATAGAAAACTTCAAATATATGTAGACAAGAGGAAATATATAGGGGAAAGAGCATTCCTTAAGATACAACAATTATTGATAGTTTGGACTGGGCTAGGTATTCTAAGCTGGATTTGAATGCACAGTCAAAGGCAATGTGACGCCAATGGTCAAGTGTAAGATAGAGAAAAAAAGTCCGGCTTTTCTATTATGTCATACAATCGTTAAAACTTGTACCAGCGTACTAATACATCATTACGGCTAGAAATCTATTTATTCCAAGATTATTTGGTTTCCGCTACCCCCGATACCGATCGATACGTAGCGGAGACCTCGGCGAAAAAAAAAATTGTGCCCCGAATCCTGCATTGTATACATAACAAGTTTCGTAAACTTTAGTCTAGTCAATACAGATAAATAACCCTAATTAAGAAATTTCATCAAATATGCAAATTAGGAATTGGCTTAAGTAATAATGCTTAACGATTTTCAATAATGTTGTATAAAAGTATCTTAAATATATGTAGCAAGATTCATCATCTTTGGTCGAGTCAATTCAGATATATACCCCTAATTAGAAATGTTCATTACATATGCAAATAAGGAATTGGCTGAAGTAAAACTAATTAATGACTTTCAATAATGTTATATCATTGTATCTTCAATGTACATAGCAAGTTTCATCAACTTTGGTCGAGTCAATTCAGATATATAAACTAATAAGGAAAGTTCATTAAATATGCAAATAAGGAATTGGCTGCAGTAAAATGCTTAATGACTTTCAATAATGTTATATCATAGTATTTTTAATGTACATAGCAAGTTTCATTTATTTTAGTCAAGTCAATTCAAATATGAATCCCTAATTTCAAACGTTTATTTAATATGCAAATAGGGAGTTGGCTGAAGTGAAAATGCTCAACGACTTTCAATAATGTTAATATCATAGTATCTTTAATATACATACCAAGTTTCGTCAATTTTAATCTAACCAATTCAGATATATATCCCTAATTAGGAAAGTTCATTAAATATGCAAACTAGCAATTATCTTTCATGTCAACCCTTAATATCTTTCACGGCTGATACATCTTGGTGTGATCAACATTTGTAGCAAATCTCATCAGATTGTGTTCAGTCATTCTCAATGTATATCCGTTTTTTTTTAAAATCATTAATTATGCAAATAAGCAAAAAGTAAGCAAGCAACACCCGCCAAAAACTAATCAGTTCTTGCCATTTGCAAACTGAATCTATATATGTACCGGTTGTCTCAAAAAATAGGGATCCAGACTACTTTTGTCAACTTTTATGATGAGAGTTATTGAAACCTCAACCAAGAATGGTACACGAATGTCTTGAATGATAAAACTCTGTATAATTATGTCAACTTTAAATCTACTCTCGAACCAGAGAGGTATATTGATCTCTTACCAGAAAGTACCTTGTATTTTGCAATTGCTCGAATCAGGTGTTCAACAGAAACTAATTTAGAAATGGTAAGAGGCCGTGAAAACAAAATTGATAGGGGTCTAAGACTATGTAAATTCTGTGATAAAAATAGGATAGACGATGAGTATCACTTTATATTGGAATGTGCATTTCACCACACTTTAAGACAAAAATATTTACATTATTACTTTTTACAGGATATACCATACTTTAAATTATTACATAATGAAGAGTCAAAACAAAAAGACCTTACTCTCTCTGGCAAAATTCATTGTGAAAAGCATACAGAAAAGGAAACAAATATTATAATTGCAGCATTTTACTGTATCGAACCAGTGCATCAATTCAGAATTTCCAGTACATTTTTGTATGACACGTGTAAAAACATTGTAAGCCTTTGACTTCAGGAAATAATTTATGTAAGACTTTGTAACGATAGGCTGGTGGCCTAAGTTATCGAAATAAATATTATATATATATATATATATATATATATATATATATATATATATATATATATATATATATATGTGTGTGTGTGTGTGTGTGTGTGTGTGTGTGTGTGTGTGTACCAGATTTGATTCTGATCTGATGAGCCGTTTTTGAGATATCGAGCACACAGACAGAGACAAACAGACAGACAGACAGACAGACACACACACACACACACAGGCACACAGACAGACAGACACACATACAGACATCACTGCGACATATGCTCACGTGTGTGAACACGTGAGCAAAAAACGAATAGTAATAGTTCTTTTGGCAAACTGTACAATATGCATTTCCTAATGTTGGGGTAGAACAAAAAGTGTTCTAACCTGAAATTTCAAATATTAAACTGCAAAAGTTACTGAGTATAACAAAGTATGTAGTTGTCACTCAGAAAACAAATGCTAAACATCTTGGTAAAAGGTGAAACTACTATCCTTCCATAAAATTACAATTTTTACAGTAAGAAGAGTGGGTAGCTGAACAAATCATAACAGCCTCGAATGCAAATCCTCCTTTTCAAGTGTCGAGTGTCAAATAATACTAGTCCTGAGCAAGTTGAGTTAAATTCTCCATTAGCTGTAACTTTTGGCTATTTATTCTGAGTTCTGAATTCTGCGTATCAACTATTTTTATCTTACTTCAAATAGCGCTGATCGCGATTTTAGGTTTGTTACTGAATTTAGCTGCGTGACGCGGAGACATCAGACACCGCTGCCTGAAATTCGGACAAATTTTGTTGCTGCGTTGTTGCAGCTCGTTGTAGCCTGAGTCATATAATTCGTATGAAGTGTAACTTTTAGTATGCATTATAACGCTAGCAGGTTTATTTTCATCGTTCTTCCGGAAAAAGCGAAACAATATATTATTTAACATATTAAGGAAAGAAATTACGTTCAGTGATCAGCGCTAATGCATACTAAATGTCAATATTCTACTTGTAAAGACAGCCTATGCCGAATGGACATTGCTATTTTGACAACTGAATTCTAATCCGGGCTTATAAAATGACCCAAATCGTTTGGTAGCAGAAAAAAATGTTCAAAGTAAGGCAACTTCACACTGCGTACGAACTATTTGGAGCATTCAACAACGAAAATTTCACTGTACCTGCTTGGCTCGATGCAAATCCAATATCGTGATCAATCCCGGATCGCGGAAAATTTTATGGAAATTAAGTTCCGTTTCTTATTCGAAGCCAAACCAGTACATAATTGTTTTTTATCCGTCTTTATGAAGACCCAAAAAATTTCTACCCTTCCGCCGACATGAAAACTTTGAGGGAGAAATCAGCTTGTGAAACAATCGATCAATTGTACTGCGGTATACATGTTCGCTAAAACAGGAAATGGAGGTGTACACTTTTAGTACAGCAGCCGATGCACCCTTTTACGATAAATAGTCTATTTTAATGAAAAGATCTACAGCATTTACGTTTTTGCGACATATAAGTAAATTGCTGCATGATTGCACTCTGGATGCGTCATTGCGGATAACAGAAAGGCACAAGACGCCGTATTTTTGAGCAGACGATCTTGTGTTGTTTTTCAGATTTCGCCCAAAACCTACCCGCATGCGGACGGCAAACAAAGAATTTATTTTAAGGCCTTATACTGCAAAGCATAAGTAGCCGCGAAGCAGGTGTATGATTACCAGGGAATTGTCTTTTTCAATCTTTATTTTGATATAGGCCCTAATACTAGTAACGATACTTCTTTATAGCTAATAATTTGAAAGCTTATATGGGCGGCTATAAGAGCTATATGGAGTGCACATGCAAGTTCAAAACATGTAAAAATGCTCCTCTTAAAAGTACATGGTTTCTGAATAATTAAAAGGGTCGCCTGTAATGATGTAAGGTTTTTTCACAAATGCCGAGATTTATCACATACCTCGAGCCAAGTTCCATTGTAACGCTAAGGGAAAAGACGCCCTCACATTTGTGTAATAATTTGCCTTGTCACGCCTAGGCACAGTTTGTCCAAATATGGGTAATCGCGTGCATTTCAGAACTAGCTTTATTCTGGTTACTACGCTCGTTGCGATCAGCAAACGTTCGATCCGTAAACAAAGCCAGCGCAAGATTCGAACCTCTCCTCCGTTCTGATCGTAAGGGGCAACCGTCAAATTAGCGAAATCGGGTGGTATTTCTCAGGTTTCATATTAAAACCCAGTGTTGACTAAGTACTTAATATATGATATCTGCGTTTTTAAAAGATTTGAAAGTGAACTGAATATAAAATAGATCGAGTGCTATCCCCATGCATGTAAGCTATGCCTAGCCGCTAGCCGTCGCCTAGGCCTCCTGCAGTACACGGTCATTTCATCGCTAAATCCTCACAAACTTAAGCTTATATTTCTTTCAATCGAACATTTTGATGATGATCGAATCTCACTGCCGGTGTAATGTAATTTACGATATGTTGGGCGGATGGGGCGGATCATACCAAATGCCGCTGTGATGCACATGATCAAGAGCGAGGATTGACCTGCACACTAATCAGTAAACTTCTCGGTCTTTTTACAAATAACAGATTCTAATTCATTTTTGCCAGTTCTAATGTGGAAATTTAAGACAGACATTCTGCATTCGCGAGAATACTTACAACTTATCACTGAGCTCACGTAATTCTGCAAGATAAGATACTAACGACTCCTGTTTTAGAAAATGTTTCTTGTTCTTGTATAAGAGATAAAAGAGATAATTTCAAAAAACTTCAAGAATGTGACACAACGACTTTACTCGTTTTGCAATAGGTCAGTTGGGCTGTGCTATATATCTCAGGTTGATTTCATTTTACGTCACTGTATCACAGTAATATTTTTCCTGCATGTTTGCATCTTCGCATAAGCATCTTTGACCATTTGCTTTATCTCATAAAGATCTACTGTAGGTGTAAAATGATCTTTGATCGTTTTCATAAGAGTCTCCTTGGATGCGTTTCTTGTACGATTAAACTTGCATTCCTGCAAAGCAGACCTTAAGATCTCATCCATAAAATCGCACAAGCAAATAAAGTTTGGATTCATGCTAACGCCTTCTCGATTGTCAATAATATCGCTATCTCTTGATTTTTTCTTTGCATCAAAGCCTGTAGATCAATTACATAATGGATCCTACTAACATTAATACGGTATTACTCAACCTTGGCCTTATCAGTCATTAACTTCACTGAGACAGCTTTGTTATACTCACTTCCCGGAGTGGTATCCCACCAATAGGGCGTAGTGCGCCACCTATCATCAGTAGTTTGCCACCACCAGTCCCGTGTTGTTACCTCCATCGAGGTCGTTGCTTCCTCAGTTGTCTCCTCAGCAGTTGTACGGTAATCTTCCGATGTAATTCCTGTTAAGTAATAGAAAAATAATCAAGCACAGTGAAAGACGTCCACAATAGAAATGTAGTAAACGTAGAAAAGGTGTAAAAAACCTAGAAATTGACTACCAAAATATTTGTTTACCTAAAAGAATTTACTGAATTGTCATGCTGAAATTAAGCTCTTGGTTATTCTGTTTTATCGTACTTATGCGACAGTGAACTTGAAAAGTGATAGATAGATTAGATATTGTTTCCAAAGTGAAAGTGATCGATTCAGAACACTTTGATGTACCGTAACGCTTTAATATAACTATGATTCCCTCAGCATTTTTATGTATTTGTCTTTTCATCGCCTTCCTAAAATTCAGAAATTTGCAGAGTAGGGTTTTCGATATATTAAAATGGTTGTCTTTATAGTTGTCGAATTTATTCTTTATATTTAACAGAAAATATGCAACTCTACATGAGGGTTGATTTCATATACCGGAATACTATATAAGAAACTAAGGGTCGTAAAAAGAAGATGCTATATTAATTAATCATTCAATCGAAGGTATTTTTATCCCTTGGTCTGATCACGGTGTTCACATGATTTTAGTTTTCTTTCCCTCTCCTATGCACGAAACAGAGCATCATCGGACAAAAACTTCCAGAATTTCTCGGGATCTTCGTACTGTAACTGATAGCGATGTCGAGTGCATAACCAGTCCCAATCTGTCCTTCAGTGCGTGAACTAAAAGTATTGATATTTCCGTGTCCCCCCCCCCCCATAACCGAAAATTCTATCATTTGAAGTAGTACGGATCGGTCCAACTGAAGCTATGTTGTAGACACAAGAGATGAATAACTATGTGGAGAATAGGTTTGGTGTAATGACTCAACTTCAGAAGTGTCGTAAATTCGTTTATTCCTCACTAAGTAAATAACACTGAAAAGAAAAATAACTAAAGAAAGAATAAAACTAACTTAACTACGACAGAGCACAAAAACTTTTGTTTGGAATGATATAGTCTCGGTGACACAGCCTCTCTGTTGGGCGGTGGCGCTACACTTTCACCTGACGAAGAGGACCAAAATAAAGGTGTGGCGCCACCCGCGTCCTCGCGTGACCCGCGCCCAACACAGAGGCTGAGTCCAGTCATTGAGTCCTGATCTGGTTCCCTGCCCCTTTCTACCGTTGGCTGCGCTACACTCACGAAAGGGGCAGGGAACCAGACTAATTGAGTCCTAACGATCTGGTTACTATGTGCCAAAATAATTCAACAGAGGGCGCCCTATCGATGATGAGACGTTGCGCAATGTTGTGAGCCCGTTCATTCGGGCTAGGACTTCTACAGTCGAGTCATAGTCTATACCATTTGTATACCAAAGATTTAATTGTGGCCCAATGGACAGCAATGAAACAATAAAAATATTCCTGATTTACAACGATGTCGCATGCGATTTTGAACTAGCGTTCTTTGCGCATGGACGGTGACCTTCGACACAAACTCATGACGGCTGCTATATCTAGACAAAACATGCTGGTGCCTTTTAATTTATTAACGTTATTAATGTCAGTAACTCTATAACTTTATCGGTGGGAAATCTTGATCAAAGTAGAAATAAATTTAAGCTGGGGCCATGACGTGTGATGATGCACTCTACCAAGCATTGTGAGATTACAAGTATATGTGTGTAAAGTTAAACGGTCTTCAGTTGTCCTGTAGTAACAGATGCGTATCAGTGATTTGCGGCCACCTTTGACAGCCAGATGCCCGAGCTATAGTATTAGTGATAAACAAGACAATGCAATGTCTCTTATAAGGCCTATGCAACTACCAGTGTTGCGCAACACCTACGACAGAAACAGAAGGGTTTCCTATAGTACTTGACTTTGAGTTTTGGTGAAATGAAAGAGGTAATACCGGAGGCAATGGGCCCAATGTCTTGCTACGTGACCGTCAGTCAATCAAGCCTGTATGTATATAGGCCCGAATGATACGGCTATTGCTTAACAAGGATGTTACTATGATAATCGTTTGCACTTACCTTCAGTACCCGGCCATACGGTCGGACCTACAATTCCAGGTAGACAAATACATGTATGTTTATGGGCGTAGTATATGAAGGCTGGGGAGCTACATTAATAAAATATAGTACGGTGTTTTATTATGGCGTAAGTTGAAGATAAAAATGGACAGAAATAAGAGGTAAAAGTGAAGAATTAGCGGGATCTCTTTGATTGAAATTTAACACATTCTTCGGGTGTAGATTTCAAAGCAACTTCTTCTTGAAATAACTTCCACATAAACTGATTTACCGACTAAACGTTTAAAGAAGGAAAATTAACTAGTATTTTTCACTTTTCGTTTTTGCTACTCGAAAGAATGTCATGACTCTGCAGTACTGCTTCAATTTTACACGAAACTTAGATGAACGCTTTGAATTATTTTTCACGATCTGTGAAATTAATGAGTAACTTTCTGCTTTCAGTTCAGAAACAGTATACGCGATAAGTGTTCTATAACAATGAAAATAAGAAGTGTGGAAAATCAATACGGTGAGATACTGAAATTTGGGACACGAACGGCTAGGAAAAAATTGCAATATTTAAGTCGCTTCCCTCATTCAAATATCTACTTTATCTACCAGATGAAGAATGATTGTCAAATTTTTCATCGAGGTGGTTTTTATGATCAATAGATAAAAATAAATCAATAAACATAATAATGAAGACATAATAATGAAGACATAAATAAATAAATAAATAAATAAATAAAACTGTTCAGAAGATAAGACCTGCTCTTGACTAGATTTAAGGCGATCGTGACAGTTTTGTCGTCAAACAGAAATTTCGTCTTCAAATTTAAGATTTCGAGCTATCAAGTGCGCTAATGGGTACATTATAGTAAGCAAATGTGAAGGATAATCATCAACTTACCTTCGTCATTAACGTACACACGAAATCCTCTGTTGATGACTGAGCTATCCGAAGTGAAGGTAATCCATATGGTATCACCGGACGAATAGAAGGAAGAGGGCGTACTACATCCAGAATGTTGGTTAATCACCACGTTTTGTCCTGGAACATTGCCATTACCAGCCGATACGAAGTCACAACAACTTTCGGTACAGAAGTCATCCCACCAAACATCCAAATATCTCCACGAATAAGATGCGTGGACAAACCATACACATCTTGCATTGTTCGGATAATTACTTGGATAGTTTGGCGATTCAATTACGGCATAATCCCAGAAGTAAGAAAGATAAAATGTTTGACCACAGATGTAGGCTGTAAGAAATAGAAATAGGATTTTTCATTCAAATACACGGCAGCTGTCGCTTCACTTACTGTACATTTGCATTCAAATTGATTAATATGTCTGAGGGGGTAAGATTTATTTAGAAATTTGAGGTAGATATCAAGTATTGGAGATGGATGCTGACTATTTCGAAACACGTCATATTAGTGCAGATTTTCACTCCTATACTTTTACAATATCATTAGGTGTCCGTTTTGTCTGAGATATAAGCGGTTTTGCTATTCATTTGTCTGTCGTGGTTCATTCGCTTGTAAAATTGACCAATCGTAATCGGACAAATAGTTTAGTGAAGAAGAGTTTTTGAACAAATAACGGGATCTATTGGCCTAAAAGGGCAAATATGCAAGTTTCACAGAATTCGGTCATCCATATGAAATTTCAAAGCAATTGGGGTCGAGCGATTCAGAGAAGTAGATTCTTTGACCAAAAGTGGAAAAAATTGCCCCCAAAATACAAATATGCAAACTTCACCACAATTTGTACAAACCTAGCTAAAGTCGCGACAAGGAACCTGTATATCAAATTTCAAAGCAGTCAGAAAAGCAGTTTCAAAGAAGAATTCAATTGTTGACAGACGACAGACGGACGACGGACGATAGACAAGGACGGACATAATCCACTCCGCGTCGGTGAAAGTAGGACTAAAAGGTTGGCAGTGTACTAAGCTTTCCTTCCCCCCCAAAAAAATCTTTCGACATAGCAATTCAGAGACAAACCGATAGTATCTGCTCATAAAATCACTACAGTAACTTACGTTCAGGTGTTGGTGTCCACCAATAAGGCCAGCTTGTTGGTTCGACAGTTGATTCTTCTTCTGTTAAATACAAACAAGATGTGTGAAGAGCGGTCGAAAAATTAAGCGTAATCCAGTGTCTAAAGTACTATTAAATGTTCACAGAGTTTAATTGCTTATGTTCATACGTACTGTTTCTGAGAGAGACATTTTGAGCTCAAATTCAAGTCCCTCACCGGAAAGAGTAAATCCTAGATTACACCCGGAAACTAGTAAATCTTTATCGAATATTATAAAATGTTATCGCAATAATTGAATAAAAAATTATTATTTGTCTTTTGATTTTTATGAGCCCTGGAGAATTGAAAAACAGAGGGCATAACTCTCGCATTAAGCTCTTATGGACTTAGGTCATTGCGAGAAGAAGAGTGGATTATGTTCTAATTTGTCATAGATATTACATTTGAGATAAATGAAAATTGTACCAGTGAACCTGTAAGGCGTAGAAGTTTAGCTGAATAACCACTGATTACGGAACGTCACATTCGTTAAATAGGCTCGGCC